>NC_081368.1:70245575-70402628 GCF_030684315.1 Stegostoma tigrinum
CTGGTTAAGGATTGTTGGCAGGAAGTTGACCATCACACATGTGTCCATGGCATGCAAACACTGGAGGAGAAAATCAACTCAAGTTATTCTTGTTTCAGCTGACTCATGTTTGGAGCATTCTCCTCTCCATTCGAGCTACAATTCGCTATTTGGTATAATTAATTCAAAGTCTCACATAGCCATGACTCCAGCTAATAAAATGACTTCCTACTCTAATAGGACAGAATATGGAACTTTTATTCCAAGTTAGTTCAAGCTGATTGTGGAACCTAAGTTACACAAGCTCGATTCTGCTGCTTTGAAACTACGCAAATTGTCTTCTAGCAAATTTTCCACATTAGCATTCCTGAGAAATTATGCACACTGCAGAAAATCACATAAATACGGACACATTTCTAAGAAGCTTCAATCATTAACGTGCTCCCAGGGACTCCTGTGGCACATATCCAGAAACCTCCAGCAGTCAGTATCATCTTTCCAGGGTCTCCAGGAAAACAGTGGCACTTCCCCAGGAATGTTGTGTAAACGCTGTCACATTGCGAGCAATTCTGGTCATTTCTGGTTGACACGTTACTAACAAAGAATAAGCCTCGGAGAGGAAGCAAAACAATTGAGAAGGATGATAGCACATGTCCATGCAGATATATAATGGGGCAGGATTGACAAACTGCGTCTCTTCCCTCTCAAAGAAATTCAGCTGAGGAGTGACTTCACGAGGTCTCCAAAACCATTAAAATTTTAATGGAATGGACAGAGAATGTTTCCTTTCATGGGGAACATACACACGACCAAGGTGAGGACGGAGTTAGTTAAGTGAAAGTTGTTGCTGTTGACAAAGGAGAGAAGGAAACGCACTGGCAATCCAGAAAACTGGCACATCTTTATCTATGCCCCTCATACAAATCTGACACTATTTACACCCTCCGTTCCCCCAGAAAGCAACAGATCAGTGACCAATGTTCCTGAATTCAGGCTACCCAACAAGCAATGCCACAGGAGCTCAGCTAGTCCTGTTGTCCCCATAACCTTCCAGCACCCTCTCCTCAATTTAATAATTCCTAACAGTATGGGTAAAGAGCAGTAACTCCACAGCTTGTTTAGAATCTTAGAATATTCAGGACTGAAAACAAAGCTAGTGATCTTAAAATATTTGCCAAATCCAGTAGTGTCAACATCTTTCCATTCCTGCAGTCACCTACTAGCTGACGAATGTTGAATTTTAGTCTCTGTTCTGGAAGGGGTCTCTGACCGTGGTTCATATTTTAAAAGAAAACCCTTCACAGAAGTAGCCAACATCCATCTGCCTCCACTTTAAAACTCAAATTTCAAAAATAACATTAATATATACAAACTATTCTCACTTTACATCACAAACAGCATAAAGATGTCAGCCAAGTGTACATCGCAAACATTTTGCCATCTAATTCTGAAATAGTCATCTTCCTGTCCTAATGATATCAGCTTAGCTAACAGCCCTGCCCAATAGAGCATTAGCTCAGATGGATTCCTTTTGGCAAGAGAAGTGAATTATTGCCTTTTTTGGCTGATGCCTTGAATATCAATGTCTCAATCTTGGCAGATAATCATCATAAAACTGATACAAGCCTTGAATGTAGGAGGGTTGATCGCTAAATTCGCAGATGGTACAATAGTTGGTGCAGTTGTCAATATTGAGGAGTATAGCCTTAAGCTGCAAGAAGATATAGACAGGATGGTCAGATGGGCTGATGAGTGCAATTGGAATTCAATCCAGATAAGTGTGAGATACTGCACCTAATTAGGAAAAACAAGGCAAGGGAATACATGATGAATGGCAGCACCATGGGAGGCACTGAGGATCAGAGAGACCTTGGTGTACGTGAACACCAGTCCCCTAAGGCATCAGGACCGGTGCATAACGTTATTAAGAAGACATATGGGATACTTGCCTTTACTGGTTGATGCATAGAGTTTAAGAGCAAGAAGGTTACGCTGGATCCTTATGAAACATTGGCTAGAGCAAAGCTAGAGTATAGTGTGCAATTTCTGGAATCCACATTGTGGGAGGGAGGGACGTGATAACACTGAAGACCATGTAGAGGAAGTTTATCAGCATGTTGCCTGCACTGGAGAGTTCATTCATGAAGAGAGACTGGACAGACTCGAATTGCTTTCCTTAGACCAGAAGAGATCGAGGAGGAGACATGATAGAGATGTATAAAATGATGAGGGGAATCAATAGCATAGACCAAAAGAAACCTTATGCCTTGGTGAAGGAATCGGTGATCAGGGGGCACAGATTTGAAGTAAGGGTCAGGAGATGAGGGGAAACAAATTTATCCCACAGTGTGGTGAGAATCTTGAACTCACTGCCTATAAGATTGGTGGAGGTGGAAACTCTCATAGCATTTAAGAAGTATTTTTTGCAATGTATTACGTCAAATGCAATGGCAAGAATTCAAGGCTACAAGCCAAGTGCTGGAAAATGGGAATTAGAATGGTTAGGTGGTTGTTTTTGACCAGTGCAGATGCGAGGGGCAGAAGGACCTTTCTCCATAGACCTCTATGACTCAGTATTGCACTAATGTGCCACTGTGTGCGCAAGTCGCTGGAGGGGGACTTCAATCCATTGCCTTATGAAAACATTTAGGAAGACTTGCATCTTGCCTTCACTGTGACAAAAAAAGCAGGTTGAACTATGAAAGCTATTGCCAGAGCATCAGCTTTATATGCCTAAGAAAGAGAGTCAACAACTGTAACATTGGTGCTGATACTGAGATCTACCTAGAGAAGTACCATGCATGCTGCCTGAGATGGATTCTCCACACAGCTGGGAGGACAGACACACTAACATCAACACCCTTGAAGCAGCCAGTAACACTAGCATCGAGGCCATGATCTTTCGAATCCAACTCTGCTAGACAGGCCTGGTGCTTACAATGTGACTGAGTTCCAACTGCCAAAGCAAATCAACTTCCTCCAGCTCAAGGAAGACACTGGAACAAGAGAAAGATAAAGGAAGTGTTTCCAAGACTGTCTGAAAGCTTCCTCATGAAATGCATCATTGATGTCAATGCATGGCAACCTTATGTTCAGAAGAAAGCAACTTGGAGGAACGTCCTGTATGAAGGGGGACAATTCTTTGAGAACCTCCAGTGGCAAAAGGAATGGGGTGGCACAGTGATTAGCACTGCTGCCCCACAGCACCAGGGACCTGGGTTTGATTCTCCCCTCAGGCAACTGTCTTTGTGGAGTTTCCCCATGTCTCCATGGGTTTCCTCCGGGCGATCTGGTTTCCTCCTACAGTCGAAAGATATGCAAAGCAGGTGGATTGACCATGGGAAATGCAAGGTTACAGGGATACACAGTGGGATGGGTGGTTTGGGTGGGATGCTGTTTCAGAGGGTTGTTGCGTGGACTCGATGGACCAAACAGCCTTTTTCTGCATTGTATGAATTCTATGATTCTAATTCCAGAAAAGGACATCTTCCACTTCCCAGAAATACCTGCTAAATGCATGGTTGGAAATGTGGCTCTAGGATCAGACTCATTGGCCACACAACGCCCCAAAGGATCAATGACCTGTGACATATAATGTCCTAACTGGACAATCATACTCACTGGCGAGTGATTGTTGCCAGTGCAATGGTTTCCCAACACCCGATAAACTTCCATATTCAATATCTTTACTCTCAGTCTTGGAATTTGCCCTCTTGGTTCTGACTGTCCCATGCTCCCATCCCAGTGGCATTTGCTTTAATGGCCAGCAGTGAGCACTAGAGGGCAGCAGAACATTACCCTCCAGAGTTTGGATATTTTTCATACATGTGGGCAGGAAATCCCACCTCTTAAAAAAGAGCAGATTCTGAGACAAGTGAAAACAAGACATAGATCGACAAGATTTTATTAGGCAGAATGTCAGTTTTTTGAACAAAGTTGTGTGAAGTGGGTTAAGACAGAGATCAGCTACGGTCAAACTGAATCATGGAACACCCTCAAGATGGACTAAATTGACCGATTCTAGTTTCTAAATTTACAGAATCCAAGCAAAAAAAAAGTCACACGTGCCCCCTGCTGGTTTTCCATCAGCTCTTCTTGGATACAGTTTTAGGTGTCTAGATGCCTGCTGGCATCTGAAAAGTTAGAAAGACAGACTTGATGTTTCAATGTGCTTTGCCGCTAATGAAACACCTTTTGAAGAGTAGTTCCTTTCATAACGTGGGAAACACAGCAGACAACTTCTGTACAGTAAGTTCCTGTAAATAACAATGTAATAACGATCAGACACCCGGTTTTAGTGATGCTGAAGGAAAAAAGCCCTAGCCATCGGGCTCTGGATACTTCCTCTGCTCCTCTTTGAAATAATGCCGGAAAATATTTTACATCCAACTGAGCAAGAATCTGGTCTCTGACGTCTCCTCTGAAAGGTGGCACTTCACACAGTATATGAAGAGTCAATCTGGAGTTTTTGTACTCAAGCCATGGACTGGGACTTAAACCTGGAGCCTTAGTGATTCAGAGACAAACGTACTACCAACAGAGCCTTGGGTCGCATTACTGAGGTGGGGAATTTTAAGTGGAGCAGTGCCCTGACTTGCCCCAACCATCTTGGTCTAAAGTGTGCCATTACAAAGAATTTCACGAGAAGAAAGCAGGGATGGAATAGATTCAGGTGCATGATCCAAACACCTTGACCTCCCCTGCCAAGATTAAATCATTAACATGCAAGGTATCAGCTAAACAAAGTCAAGGAGTCATTTCACTTGGAACTTAGAAACTTAAGGATTTGAGATATGGGGTGCAATTTCTCTGGACTCGAGGGTCTGTTATCAACAGTGTTGTAAAACAGCTCAACTCCTTGCTTTTCTGTGTGATTTAAGGTAATTTCTAATTGTCTTTAATATTTAATTTGTTTGATTTGGTTTGTTTTCTTCCTTTGCATAACAAACTTTCATTAAAGAAAATCCACATTCACATGTAAATACACATCCAGCACTGCTCACAAAATTAACAAAACAAACAAATACAAAAGAACTGTCAAGTCTTTCTGGGACCTGAATTGTCCAGTAGGACTATCAACTGGAATCTGAACACATTATAGCAATGTGTTCTTTCTGTGATCTCTGACATGTGTCAATGCCCGGAAGTTTATTTGGATGTGACCAAGTGGTTAAAGCCTGTTATTCTTATTTTAATTATAATTTTTAAGTGTAAACTTAATGGTATGTCTGATGAATTCAAAGGCTGTAGGGACGGCAGTATTTTTTTCCCATAAATATACAAAACAAACTCAATTTTTCACAGCAGTTCCACACTTGTTATTGCTATCATACGGCACACAATTTCTGCGCATAGTGGGTAAACGGACATGGGAGCACCATTAAGGACATTGAGTTGTCCACAAGGATGTGGGGGCCATTAGCACAGCAGGGCACTGGAGTTGGTACTAAGTTGGCATGCAGGGGACATATCTAAAAACATGAATCCACCTTTCTAATGTTTCCAGACCCAGAAAATCATTCACCACCCTCTGAGGGGCCATAAACAGCTAGTCCTCTGCTGGTTGTGACGTACATAAATGACTTGAATGAAAATGTAGATGAGTCGGCTAGTATTTTGCAGACAACACAAAGATCAGCGGAGTTGTCATCAGCGTAGAAGGTTGTCAAAGGATACAGCAGGGTATAGACCTGATCTGGGCAGAGAAATAACAGATGGAATTTAATCCGAGTAAGTGTGAGGTGCTACACTTTGGGAGATCAAATGTTAAGGAAAAGTATACAGTTAATGGCAGGACCCTGCACAGTTCTGATGTACAGAAAGATCTTGGGGTTCAAATCCATAGCTCACTGAACATGGTCACCAAAGTAGATAGCATGGTAAAGGAGGCATATAGTATGCTTGATCAGGAAATTGAGTACAAGAGTCAGGATGTCATGTTGCAGCTTTATAAGACTTTGCTTAGGCCACACTTAGAGTATTGCATTCAATTCTGGACACCCCATTACAGGAAGAACGCGGAGGCTTTGGAGAGGGTGCGGAAGATGTTTAGCAGGATGCTGCCTGTATTAGAGGATATGAGATGTGAGGAGAGGCTAGAAAAACTTGGGTTGTTTTCTCTGGAGCAATGGAAGCTGAGGAGAAACTTGATAGATTTCTATCAATTTATGAGATGCATAGATGGGTTGGCGGTCAGAATCTTTTTCCCAGAGTTGAAATTTCCAATGCTAATAAGGTGAGAGGGGGAATATTTAAAAGAGATATGAGGGGCAAAATTTTTTTTTTTTTTTTACACAGTGTGGTAGGAGTCTGGAACATGTTGCCAGGGTTGGTGGTGGAGGCAGTTACGTTAGGGGTGTTAAAGAATTTCAATTAAGCACATGAATATTGAAGGAACAGAGGACTATGGACCAAGGCCAGGCAGAATGGATTAGTTTAATTTGGTGTCATGCTTAGCACAACACCTTGGGTGAAGGGCCTGTTCCTGTGTTGTACAGTTGTGTGTTTTATGAGTCATGCAAAAACTGCCTTGTCTTCAGAAACATTGCAGGGGGCTACTTCACAACAAAGCCAGCCTTCCCAGGTGTATGGGCTCGTGACCCACATCTTAAACCCACGCCAGCGAAAACTGGGGGTAGTGGGAGTAGAAAATTCCCACCATTTTTAAGTAGCTCCAGGGTGATCCTAACTCTGTCGCTCTAATTAAGCTGAAAGTGGCTAGCCTGACAGGAGAGCCAGGTCTTATGTTTGAGAGTCTTTGAACCTGCAACTAGAAACAGGGAGTCTGATTTTGAGAGATTGCTAACTGTAACAAGTGCTGTGATGGTGGACAGTACCTTGTTGAAAGCTGCTTGACTTTGAAGCATGCCTACTGTAGATGCTTGTCTTCAATATTATTTAAACTGGGTAATGACACAGTGATTTACAAAGTAAACATGAGCTGAAGTTCATTGCTGCATAAGTACAAACTTTCCTTTCACAAAACCAAAATTTCCACTCCAAATTTGGGCAGAACCTCTGACTTGTGATGTTCTCAAGCAGGTTTTATTTTAAGCTCACTGACACTCATTTTGCTGGTCTGATGCAAAAGAGGGATCAGAGAGAATTGAGGAGTTTTGCAAGTATTTCTGTGGACAAATCTCACTCAGTTTTCAAACGGCGAGTGAATCCCCAAAGTTCTGGATTGTCTGCAATAGCAATATGATTGTTGTGGAATCCATCTCTCTGCTGCAAACAATCCCAGGAAATTAATATCTTAGCGGAATGTTGATTTGGGGTGAGGGGGAGGTCCCTGCCTGTTGAAAGTGGGATGATCCTAAGCTGAAAAGGCACAGCATAACTAACTGGCTCACTCCTGCTGACACCACCTTCTCTGGCTTACCATAGGCTCTCTGTGGTGTTGCCTAAAAAAGGCCATAGACCCTCTCAAACCACAAATCAGGAATCTAAGACACATAGAGTATCTTGCAGTACAGATAGTGTGCTATGTTCACACTGTATTGGATCACTTACAATGGCTATCTCACAACATACTTTGTTCATGGCTGCCTCTTCTGGCTTAGTTTTTGTTTTACTATTATGTCCTGGAAAATGGGGTTAGAAGGGGCTTGGAGGGTGGGGTGATGGGAGAAGGTCACTAGAAAGGCCAGCATTCGTTAACTCATTCCTAATTGCCCTTCAAGACATGTTTTAATATTTCAGTGGGCACTGAAGAATCAACCACCGTACTGCATATACCTGGAGTCTCAAGAATGCCTGACCAGGTAAGAATGACAAATTTCCTTCCCAATGTGCAATAGGCCATGATGCAGCCACCATTAAGTTGGTCTTTACAATTCCAGGTTTATTCCCTTCAATCCCACCACTTACTGTGTTGGGGTTTGAGCCAGTGCTTCCAGGGTAGCATCTCTGGATTACTGGTCCAGGGATAAGATCACTATACCACTGTTGACCACATCCATAAATTGAGCAGGAGAGAAAACCGCTGGGACTGCAAAAGAAAGGGGGCAAAGAGAACTTGTAATGGAGAAAGAAATTAGAAAGACCAATAGGGCAGCACTGCAGCCTTAGAGCGCCAGTGACCCTGGTTCAATTCCAGCCTCGGGTGACTGCCTGTGTGGAGACTGCACGGGTTTCCTCAGGGTGCTCCGGTTTCCTCCCACAGTCCAAAGATGTGGAGGCTAGGTGGATTGGCCATACTAAATTGCCTGTAGTGTTCAGGGGTGTGTGGGTTATAGGGGGATGGATCTGGGTGGGATGATTCAAAGGGCACTGTGGACTTGTTTGGGCCTGTTTCCACACTGTAGGGAATCTAACCTAATCAATGGGATGGATAGGGAAGTGGTTGCTTCAAATTAGCCTGGAAGAAATTACTGTGGGTTGCTCAACAGTGAATATCCTCAACAATTATAAATCTTTCTTATTCAATTAACTGCTTTAAGTGTACTGAAAATGACCTTCTAAAATTGGGAGCTGAAATGTACTTTAAATTGAACTTTATAGCTCAGAACCAGCCATTCACCCCAACTGCTCTGTGCCAGTATCTCTACATCATCTCTTCTCATTTCTCTTCATTTCCCCATAAGCATATCTTTCAGATAGCTTCCCGTCACGTTCAAAATATACTTTGATGGGGTAGTCCTCTGAAAAATGAGTTGAAAAATGCTTCATAAACGCTTTTATAGGAAACAGGTGCTGACTTTGGACAGGGCAAGATAACAAAAGTAGAACAAAATCTTGATGAGAAAGTTTACAATGACCTCATAAATACAGCGGTGATGTCCTGAGAACAAAAGATTCAATGTTTGATCAGGTCACGGAGTGTGGTGGGCATGATTACGTTGTTTGCAAGATAATACAAAATTTAGTTGCATGTTGACAATAAGGAGGAAAACTTTAACCTGCAGGAAGATAAGCCAGAAAAAAACCCATGAAAAACAGAATTCAATATGGAGGACTAGAAAGTAAAATACATTTTGTGAGGTGCAACAAAGAGGGGCACATGAGATAACCGGGGGCTCATTGTGTAATGTGGAGAAACACAGCAGGGAGCTTGGAGTTCATGTTATAAATCCTCAGCAGGACCAATTGAAATTAGGAAGGAAATGGGACAAGAGAGACCATGGCTCGAGTACATTGCAGGGTTCCTGTCTCTGTACTACGGGGAAGATGAGAATATGTACCAGAAAAGGTTCCGTGGAGATCTCCTGTGATGGTCTGAAGGACTGGAATATTTTACGTGTGAGGAAAGACTGAATAGGTTCAGCCTGATTATCTTGGAACAGAGGAGGAAGTCGGGTGGTGACTTAATTGAACATAGAACATTACAGCACAGTACAGGCCCTTCGGCCCTCGATGTTGCGCCGACCTGTCATACCAATCTCAAGCCCAACTAACCTACACTATTTCATGTACGTCCATATGCTTGTCCAATGACGACTTAAATGTACCTAAAGTTGGCGAATCTACTACCGTTGCAGGCAAAGTGTTCTATTCCCTTACTACTCTCTGAGTAAAGAAACTACCTCTGACATCTGTCCTATATCTTTCACCACTCAATTTAAAGCTATGCCCCCTTGTGCTCGCTGTCACCATCCTAGGAAAAAGGCTCTCCCTATCCACCCTATCTAACCCTCTGATTATTTTATATGTTTCAATTAAGTCACCTCTCAACCTTCTTCTCTCTAATGAAAATAGCCTCAAGTCCCTCAGCCTTTCCTCGTAAGACCTTCCCTCCATACCAGGCAACATCCTAGTAAATCTCCTCTGCACCCTTTCCAATGCTTCCACATCCTTCTTATAATGCAGTGACCAGAACTGTACACAATACTCCAAGTGCGGCCGCACCAGAGTTTTGTACAGCTTCACCATAACCTCTTGGTTCTGGAACTCGATCCCTCTATTAATAAAAGCTAATAGAGGTGCTCACATGAAATAAGCAGAAGGCTCAAAAAAACCTGGGTGGTGTGAGACTACTGCAGTGGGTTGGGGAGGGGGTGTTGAGGCAAGTATGAACTTGGAGCCAAAGTAGGCTCTTCAGCTCTTTGAGCCTGCTCTGCCATTAATATGATCACAGCTGATCCTCTGTCTCGGTGTAAGGCCTTATTCAATGTCTCACTCTTCCAACCTCCAGTGGATGTAAGTGTATTCTGTCCAATCTCTTCTCATAAAACCATCCACCCATTCCAAGTGTTGGTCTCATAATGCCTTTCAGAACTGCCTCAAACACATTTCCATCCTTCCTCTTTATGGTGATCAGTAATTGCACATAGCACTCCAGATGTGATGTGATCTCTCCAGTGTCCTGTATAACTGGAGCCAAAATTTCTTCCTATTGTATACATTTCCCACCACAATAAATGTTCACAATCTATTTGCTTTCCAGATTACTTGCTGTAGCTGCCTTTTGCAATTTATGTACTAGGACACCGTAATCCATCTGAATCTCCAAGTTCTGCAATATCTCACCATTTAGATAATATGCTTCTTTTATATTCCTCCTTTAAGATGGCCAATTTCAAATTTTCCGCATTATACTTCATTTGCCATATCTTTAAGCTATCTTTCACCCTTTCTAATTTCTTTATTTCCTCTTCACAACATACCTTGCTACCTACCTTTGTATCATCAGCAAATTCAGCAAACATACCTTCAGTCCCTCCATCCAAGTCATTTATCCAAATTGTTACAAGGTCAACCCTGTGGCTCAGCACTTGTTACAACTTGCCATACTGAAAATGACCCATGTACGGACTACTCACTTTCTACTGTTAGTTAGCTAATCATCTAACCATGCTAATACATTGTCCTTCACACCATCTGCTTTAATTTTCTACATGAATGCTTTCTGGATGATATTTGTGTCAAGAAGATTGATTGAAAATACCCATACAATTCATCTTCTATCTACTTATTTTCCATTACTAATTCCACATACTCACTTCCTTTAGGACCAATACACACTTAACTCTAACTTAATTTCCTGTTTAAATTCATAAAGAAACAATTACTATCTGGTATATTTCTTGCTAGCTTTCTCTCATTCTGGATGTTTCCCAACTGATTAATTTTTTAGTCAATCATTGCTTTTTTAAAAAAATATTCTATCCAATCTTTTGGCCTCCGACTAATCCCTGCATAATTATATGTTTTTTTCTTTACATTCGATACAATTTTTAAATGTTTCGGTTAATCATGGATGGTGGGTCTTCTCTCGAGAATCTTTTTCTCATGGGAATAAAAAAGGAACAGCAGATCCAGAAGATCTGAAGCAAACAACAAAACAGAATTGCTGGAGAAACCCAGCAGCATCCAGTGACCCTTCTTCAGAACTTATCTAATTATCTTAAGCTAATTTGTCAGTTCTCTCGAGACAGCCCAGCTTTCATGCCTACCTAATTGTCTTTTATTAAATTTAAAATACTAGTCTTGGACTCATTTGTCTCTCCCTGAAACTAAATGTCAGATTGTGATGACTGCTGGCTGGAGATGCCTTTACAAGGAGACCATTAACTCATCCTATCTCATTGTACAATACCAGATCTAGTATACCTTTTCTTGTTGGCTCCAGGAAGTGCCGTTCTAAGAAAATTTTCTCAAAATAGTCATTGAACAGAATGTAGCTTTGAAATTATTGGTAACACATGAAAGGGGATTTGAAGAAGCATTTCTTTGCAGTCAGTCGTGGTAGACATCTGAAACTCAGTGCCTGGAAGGCTTATAGAGGCAGAACATCTCACCTCAATTTATAAGCACTTAGACATCTACCTGAAGAGGTATGACCCACAGCGATATGTACCCAAAACAGGGAGGTGGGATGGGACTGGGAAACTTGTCATTGACCAGGGCTGACACAAAAGACCAAATGGTTTGTTTCCATATTATAAACAAATATCTATGATTTGAAGGGTTATGGAGTTAAGGCAGCCAAATGGATTTGAGATGCATTTTGGTCATTGGATGACACAGCAGGCCTGAGGGGCTAAGTGGTCTTTGCCTGTTACAATCACAAGGTAGAGAGAGAGAAAGCTTCAGACATTTCAATAGCTTTATCATTGCTGAATTCCACTCTCCATACTCCCTCTCCCACCGCCAATGACCATCAACATCCTGGGACTTGCTCGTGCTCACAAACTGTACCTGACTATCCATGTAAATACTGTGGCTACAACAGCAGGTCAGAGGCTAGGAATCCTGCAGCGAGTAACTCACCTCCTGACTCCCTAAGGCCCATCTGCTATTTACAAGACACAAGTTAGGAATGTGATGGAATACTTCACATTTGCCTGGATGGCTACAGCACCAACAACACTCAATAAACTTGATGCCATCCAGAATAAAGCAGCCTGCTTGACTGACACCCCAACCACCATTTTCAACATTCACTCGCTCCACCAATAGGACTAAGATGCACTGCTGCAACTCAAAGGTTCCTACAACAGCACCTTCCAAATGCACAATCTCTATTGTTTAAAATGATGAGAGGAGAAAAAGTATGGGAACATCACTTCTTGCGAGGACCTCCCTAATCCCACACCATCCTAACCTGGAACAATATTGCTGTCCCTTCACAGTGACTGGATCAAAATCAGAGAACTTCTTTTCGATAGCCACTGTGGGTGTACCCAAATAGTGAATTGAAAAGGATCTAATGGCAGCTCACTACCATCTCACCACAGTCGTCACAACTGTGCAGGAGAACTCTGCAGGACACTGCCCGACAACAGAGACGGCGGAGAAGGGCAGTGAATCAGAGGGTGGCTGAGAGTCAACAGAATAGAATTCTGGGAGACATCGCTGCAGTCATCGTGACTGTACAGAAGGTCAGAGAGAACCTGTTGTCAAGGAGTGACATAGGTAAGCAAAGGGATGAGGTCCTGCGATATGAGTATAGGGAGTTAGGTAAGAAGTTAAAAAGCAGGACTTCAAGGTTAGTGATCTCCAATTACACCTGGTGCCATGAACCATCAAGGATAGAAATAGAAAGACAGATCGGATGAATGTGTGGCTGAGGAGCTGGTGTAGGGGGCAAGGTTTTCGGTTCTTGAGATCGTTGGGATCTCTTCTGGGTTAGAGGAGACCTGTAAAAGAGAGATGGGTTGCACTTGAACTGGAGAGGGTACAACATCCTCGCAGGGAGATTTGCTAGCATTACCTGGAACGTTGAAAGTAGTTTGGCAGGAGGGTGGGACTCTGAATGAGACAGGAAGCCAGGGGAACAATGGGACTTAAGGCTTGAAGTAGCACAAAAACAGAAGTTTCTGGAAAAGCTCAGCAGGTCTGGCAGCATCTGTGAAGAAAAAAGTCAGCGTTACCCGTTTCAGGTCCGGTGACCCTTCCTCAGATCAGAACAGTTCTGAGAAAGGGTCACCAGATGTTACCATCAGGTCCCTCACCAACTTCTAAAAATGCACCATTGAAAGCATGTGTCTGAGTACATAATGGTCTGGTATGGCAACTGCTCTTCCCACGACAGAAAAACTACAAAAAGGTGTGTACAGCCCAGATCATCATGGAAGCAAGCCTTCCATCCATTTATACGGCTCACTGCTTCAGAAAGGTGGCCAACATCATCGAAGACCCATCGCACCCTGGTAACGACCTCCTACAACCTCTTCCATCAGGCAGAAGATACAGAACCTGAACACATACACAAGCAGGTTCAGGAACAGCTTCTTTCAGACTGCTGAATGGCCTCTAGCCTCAAAAAATGTAACCTGTACGCCTCTCAGTATTTTTAATGCGTACATCCTTTGCTTGCTGTGATCTGCCTGTACTGCTCATAAACAAAGCTTTTCACTATATTTCAGTACGTGACAATAAAATCAATTGATAAATAAATAATACAGTTAGGGTGAAGAGAAAAACTGGCAGGTTTAGGGATATTGAGGCAGTGGCCAGGATAAAGAAGGCAGCATACATTAGGTTTAAGCTGTCATGCTCAGGTGAATCCCTAGATGACTATAAAAACTGGCGGAGCACACTTAAGAGAGAAATCAGAAGAGCAAAAAGAGGGTACGATTTGGATCTGGCAGATAAGGCTAAAAATAATCCCAAGAGGTTCTATAGCTATAAGAATAAGAAGGTGGCTAGGGAGCGAATAGGTCCCCTTAAAGATCAGCATAACCGTCCATGTGTAGAGCCACAGGAGATGAGGGAGATTTTTAATGAATATTGCTTCTCAGTATTTAGCCAGCAGAGAATTATGAATGCTAAGGAAATCATGGAAACAAGTGGGGATGTTTTGGACTGCATACATTTACCAGGGAAGTGTCTGCAGCCTTAGAGTGCATTAAGGTAGATAAATCCCCTGGGCCTGACCAAGTCCATCCTTGGACATTGTGGGAGGTTGGGGATGAAATTACAAAGGCCATTGCAGATATTTTTGCTTCATCTTTAGCCACTGGTGAAGTTCCAGAAGAATGAAAGGTGGCTAATGTTGCTCTATTGTTTAAGAACAGTATTAAGGACAAGCCAAGGAACTACAGGCCAGTGAGACTGACATCAGTTGTAAGCAAGTTATTGGAGAGGATACGGAGGGACAGGATCAACCAACATTTGGACAGTCAAGGTCTGATTAAGGATAGTCAGCGTGCATTTGTGCATAGGAAGTCACGTCTGAAAAATCTTTTAGATCTTTTTGAAGAGTTAACCAAGAGGATAAATCAGGATGGGGCAGTGGATGTTGTCTTAAGGCCTTTGACAAGGTCTTGCACAGCAGGCTAGTCACAAAGGTTATGTCGCATGGGAACCACTGAGAGCTAGCTAATTGGTTCAAAATTGACTCAATGGTAGAAAGCAGAGGGTGACTGTTGAAGGCTGTTTTTCGGACTAGAGGTCTGTGACTAGTGGTTGCCACAGGGGTCAGAGCTGGAGCCTTAGTTATTTGTTATTTCCATAAATGATCTGGATGTGAATGTACAGAGCATTACAAAGTTTGCAGATGATTCAAAATTAGGCCGTATCATTGATAGCAAGGGAGGTTATCAAAAACTACAGAGGGATCTTGATCACACAGTGTGGAGCTGGGGGAACTCACAGGCCACGCAGCTTCAGAGGAACAGGAAAGCTGACATTTTGGGGCAGGACCCTTCTTCAGAAATTTTCTGAAGAAGGGTCCCGACCTGAAGCATCAGCTTTCCTGCTCCTCTGATGCTGCCTGGCAAGCTGTGTTCATCCAGCTCCACACTGTTATCTCAGTCTCCAGCATCGGCAGTTCTTACTATCTCAGAGATTTTGATCATATGGGGAAGTGGGCTGCGGATTGGCAAACGCAATTCAAAACAGATGAATGTGTGGTGTTGCACTTTGGAAAGTCAAACTAAGGTAGAACTTTAAATGGTAAGGTCTTGAGCAGTGTCGCAGAACAGAGGGGCCTAGGAGTACAAGTACAAGTAAGTATTGACAAAGTGGTGAAGAAGGCATTTTGCATACTAGCCTTCATTGGTCAAGGCATCAAGCACACAAGTTAGGACGTTATGTTACAGTTGTATAAGTCGTTGGTGACGCCGCACTTGGAGTATTGTGTACAGTTTTTGTCTTTCCTATAACAGGGTGACCGAATTAAATGGAAAGTGTGCAAAGATGATTTACGAGCATGTTGCCAGGACTAGTAGACCTGAGTCAATGGGAGAAGTTGACCAGGAAAAGATTTTATTCCTTGGAATGTAGGAGAATGAGGAGTGACCTTATTGAGGTATATAAAATCCTGAGAAGCATTGATAGGATGAATGCAGGCAGTCTTTTTGCCAGGGATATGGAATTGAAAACTAGAAAGCATAGGTTTATGGTAAGACAGGAAAAATTTAAGGAGGTCCTGAGGAGCAACATCTTCCCAGAGACTGGTGCGTATATGGAATAGGTTGCCAAACAAAGCGGTTGAGGCAGGTATAATAGCAACATTTAATAAACATTTGGATAGGTACGTGGATGGGAAGGATTTAAGAGGGATACAGGCCACATGCGGGCGATTGGAACTAGCCAAGTGGGCAATGTGGTCAGCATGGACCAGTTTGGGCCGAAGCGCCTGTTTCCATGCTGTGTTACACCATGACACCAAGAATGGATGACAATTGCTGGCCAAGCCAGTAGTGTAGATATTCTGCAAATGCTTTTATTTTTAAAAGAAGTTTTGGGATAGAATTTCAATGAATAGGATTGACAAAACAAAGTCGGGGCATGATTATTTGTAATTGGGGTGGTAAGGATTGGGTGCGAGGGATGGTTTGAAGAGCATAAAGCAAGTTGGTGTTGGAGTGTTGGGTTTCAGGCTGCTGAAAGAGATTGCAGAGGAGATGGAAAGCAAGAAGGAAGAGGGGGAATCATCAACAAACAGCAGGATTTTGAATTCAACGGAGTGGATGTAGTGGTCGTAGCAAAATCAAAGAGAGCACTAACTGAGCAGCAGACACACACATTTGTTGACCATGCCGAGGTTCACCCTGAACTAATCACTGACCAATTGCAATTTCCACAGGATGAAATTGCAGAAGGATCATGCTGTCTGACACTAACCAATCCGTCTGGACGAGTGAACTAAGCAAATGGAATTCCCACATATGGACTAGAGTACATCTGGGAAAGAAAACAAAACTGCTGTTAAATATTATGTTTACATGCAAACCATTTTTCGTCAGCTCATGATGAATTTCATATTCTGTTTCTTTTAGAACTGTCAAAGCCACATAGCTGGACCATTCACGAGTTGACTGAATGTAACAGAAATATTTACTTCTATAGCTGGAGTTGTGTGATTTGTTTTGTGTCTGTGTTCATAGATATGGGGTAAGTGTGCTGGGGTGTACATTTTTATTCCTTGTGTTTGTGAATCCATATTTTCCTAAGCATGCGTGTTTAAAGGTGCATGCATATTCTGAGTAAAAAAGAATCTGGATTTTTGTAGTGCTTTTCAAAATGTCACAAATCACTTTGCAACTGTTGACAAACATGACCCAATGCTTTGGCTGGTGTATCTTGAAATGAAGGGCTAAAGAAATCAGAGGGCACGAGGAGAATGCGGGAATAGGGTATGGAGGTGAATGATCAGCCATGATCACACTGAATGACACAGCAGGCTCGAGGGGCTGAATGGCCTTCTTCTGTTTCTATTTTCTATATTCCTATGAGTGGTGATATGCCACTTTGATTCTCTGATAGCAGAGAGTTGGGGGCTTCTTTTGTTCTCCAATATGGTTCTGTGAGATATTTGTATTATGGTTCTCTTTATCAATTCACTCACAATCACTCTATGTTTACTGTAGCACATTTCAATCATTCATAACTCTTTACTAACTCACTCACAAGCATACTATGTTTACTATACTGTGTTTCTATTCACTCGTTCATAAAATTGCATTTAACTCAATTAAGTATCACATCCAAACTATTACTCCTTCTTCACACCTTTCAATTCTTATCAGGTCCATGCTGCAAGCAGTCTTTAGACTTGTTTCTGTATCAAAGGCTACCCCTGAATAACACAGTAACCTACTCAGAATAATGTCATCCTCACCATCGTGTCTCCATAACTCACTCAAAATGTTGGAAAGATTATAATATTAATTTAGCCCTTAGCAACCATCTCTCAGGACCTGAATAGGTTGCAGAACATCAAAACAGTTTTCTTCACTCGTACTTACATTTTAAATACATATTAAATAGGGGTGCTACCCTTTAAGAAATTTACTATCAAAACAACGTTTCCGTGAGCCTGCATGAATGAATGTGTAAGAACAGTCAAAACTGGCAATAGCAAATGAAATCTCACGACCCAGCTGCCGGAGATCAGTTTAATATCCTCAATACTTTCATTTAGCACACATATAATTTCTCACTTATTTAGATCATACAGGTCTTGTATCTTCACTAACATTACTAGTTTTAAAGACATAAAACCTCTTAATTATGCAAGCTCAGACTGGACAGATACTCTAATCCCATCAGGAGTAACAGCCAGCATTTAGCAAGTACTTCAACCATCTCCTGCTTTCCCAGGACAGATGTAATACAAAGTTGTGTACAATAGATGCAACTATGTGGCACTGTAATGCTAAAATTTTAATGTATGTAACAACAGTACATAAAAGAGGCCTCTATAAAACTGTCCTTTGGATTCCACCACTACTCTGAAATGTGCTACTGCGGATGTTCAATAAAGAGGCTATTTTTGCCACTCACTGATCTTTGTCGCTATTGAACACGATCCCACAGTTTGCTGCAGTTAGGGTTTAATCCTACACTCTGGGCTAATTAAGACAGGCCGATTGGTAGCATCAGAGCTTTTGATATAACACAGTTTGCATGAAAGTTATGGATATTTGTTTACAGGAAGGCCAGAATTGAGAGATGGTCCTAGTACAGGAGCAGTCAATGGACTTGGGCTGAACGCTCTGGTCATGTGCATGAAGAAAACAAAGATAATTTCCACTAACTTAAGGAAACTGTCAGATGGATATTTGGAAACAAAAAATTCAAGCGTTCCACTTTTGAACAGAACTCACACCTCGGCATTCCTGCGGACAAAAAATGGGGTGAATGTCTTGAACCTGTGTGGACAGATTGAGAAACTAGCTCTGTTTTTGCTGGAGTTTAAAGGAATGAGAAGCAATTTTACTTGAACGTCTGAACTATTTTGAGACCTCAATAGGGTAGAGGATGACAGAACCGGTGGCGGGGTCTAGATATCAGGACTCAGGAAGAGGATTCAGCCATGTAGGACTGTGACAAAAAGGTGCTATTTGAGTTGTGAACCTTTGGACTTCTTGTACCAGACAGCAGTTGATGCTCAGGGATCGGGTATATTCGAGATTGAGATCAAAGGATTTTTGAATATTAGAGGAGGCAAGGGATATGGAGTAAGAACAGAAACGCGCTGCTGAGATTAACCAGACACGATCTTACGGAATAGGGTTGAAAAATATGGCACACATTATTTTTCTGTGTAATAATTTGCAGCAAGTTGCCATAAACAACAGTTAGTTTAATTGAAGGTGTAGGTGTGTCTACACTGTGTGAGCATTCAAAGGCACACATCTGTCCTCATTAACACAAGCACTCAGACAATTTGGTTCAATTCAATTCCAGTAATGTTCCCTTTACTTTGTCTAGCTTTGAAAATACCCACAAACTGTTCACAGAAAACAGGCATGCACTCCTGAGACTGCACTGCACACAATGTCAATATCCGTCCTCAGTTACAACAATCGCAGCATCAGCAGAAAGCGTTTCTCCCTTCCCCCTTGTGGCACTTAGCCTGGAGTCAGCTGGTAAATTAAATCATTCCTGAGCTTTGACTCAATTCACTATAGTGTGATGGGCTGCTCTTTATTTTCCTTTAAGACGCTTATCACTATATGTTCTCACAAAAAATTATTTTTAGATCATGAAACTAGAACCTGGCTCTTTCTTGAATGCAGCAAAGTATGTGGGATCTTTGCTGAATCTTTGTTAAAAAAAACAGTCCACCTTCAGTCAGATTTGCATAAAGGAGAGACATTACATTTCATAACTACTGCAGAGGGTGTCTCATCCAGGAGCAACACTGCCTGAGGACTGTCTTTGCTTGCTTTGAGTCATGCTGTTTGTTACACATTAGCCTATCCTGAGCTGGTTTCATCTCAAAATGACTGCAATCAATTACTTACACCACAGAAAGCGAGTGTACAGAATGCACTACCTTCAAGTATTTCACAAGGTCACCTGCGATCTCCTGTGACGCTGATTGGCTTGTCTGACAATGGTGAAAAAAACTGTGCAAGTACTGGTCCTGTAAACAAAACAGAAATTACCAGATAGACACATGGTAACCGCAAGAACTGGACATATTGTCACTTGAATAGTACATGATTGTACACAACACATACGTGTCAGCAGAGGAATCTATGTATTGAACGTCATTAAATCTACTTACCTCTGTGTAAATGGCGGACACCAAATGATTTTTAACTTTCAATAAAGATTTTCCGCCATCTACCCATTTAATATCAGGAATTGCATGCTGCAGAATTAAAGAAAAATAGAATCAGATCTGTGTTTAAATTGTACTTCACAATATTCCAAATGCATTGAGTGTAATGAGCTACTTTGCTGTTTGGGCTTGGTATCCATTTGCACAGGTATCGTCAATGGTGTTGGTTGGGGGAAAAATGTTAGTCAGGATGCAGAATTCAAATTACACAGGGCAAAGAGTGAAATAATCACCAGGAGTCTCAAAATAGCCCATAAAAAGAACAAATTGATTGCAAAATAATTGGGAAAAGTCACCCACAATATATCAAGGATTTAGAATATGTGAGGAGCTGCTCCACCAATCACAACTTACATCTCTTCTGTGCTGACCAATCTTCGAGAGACAGAGTCGATGGTGGTGATTAGAGGCGGTAGAGCAATTATACTGAACACCATCAGTAGAATTGTGACCGAGAATCTACGCCTTCCAGGAGGTTAAGGAAAGGAAGCAGAGATAGGAAAATAAAAAGCCAAGGGAGGAAGTGGCCCAGTAATGAGGCTGGAAGCAAGATTCAGGCAACCATAAATGCTGCCACAATCAGGGATGTCTTCACAGGTTAAGGTCAAGGTCAGGGTAGGCAGTCACCAGGGAAAAGATCAATCCCATTTTTATTTTCTCCTCAATATAAAGCTTTCTTATTGACAGAGTCATTGCATCTATGGTAAGAGAGGAGCTAAAATATCAAAGTGATTCCAACTGGAAGTGTGCAAGGGAAGGTGAGCACATAATCTTATATAGCATGAGAGAGAGAGAGAGAGAGAGAGGTAGACCTCAGGCCTGTAACAATGGGAGTTGCCAGGAGGGTCTCTCACCTTCACAGCCCTCTAACCACATTCAATGAGAAAGGATTCCACTGCCCCTCACTCTTACCCAGGAGCATTGAAGCAAGGGGATTATGACATTAGACACTAATACAGTGTTGAGCTTGCCACTGTGATTTATATCTGGCACACTTTATCTGTGGAGACTACAATTTAAAACAAAAATAAAAACTGCTAATCAGTATTCTGGGCACATATGAGGTATTTTTAGAATAGCCTTGATGTTATAAAATTGTTCACAGCACCCATTACGATGAAAAAAGTTTTATGGAAGGTAATTGACTTTATAGTATTTAGTTATAGTATTTACAGCATGTCATCAAAAACGCAAAGTGATGCTGCCTATCTGAAAAAAAGTCTCCAAAGTGACTGTGCTTCAAATCTACTTTAAAAAAACATAAATTAGACCAGATGTAGCCATTTCATAAATTCCTTAACACATGAGATGACAATTTGGCCCATCATGTCTACCAAATCCATGAAAGAATGATTTCAGTTCCAGACCCTGCTCTTTCCCATTACATTACTAACTTTTCTTCAAATATGTATCTCTTTTAAAAGGTCCAACTGAGCCTGCTTCTGAGCACATGATAAATTAAAGTTTTGTTGATACATGTTGTTATCCAACTAAAGAAGGAAACTGTAAGAAAACAAGAGTATGAAGTTATGTTACTGTATGACTGTATCACATGAGAACGAGCAAAGGAGCCCCTGAAAATCAAACTGGAACCCAGGAAATTCAAAATTCTGCAGGAAAATCTCAAGAAGCCGCTTTGAAACAAAAAAAAATTGACCCCCTGTGGGACAGCAGGCAAACTCATTGACCTTTTAAGAGTGTCATGGCTTTTTCAATAGTTCTTCTAAAGTAACAGATGATATCCGTGTTAAAATCCCTTATCAAACATGATGCAAAATTTCCTCAGTCACCCCACAGCACTCGACACGCTCTGGCTCCATAATCAGGCTTCAAAATGTGACTTTTGAAATCACAGGTCAGATTTTCACCGAGACATGTCAACAAGGATAACAGCAAGTAAATACAAACAAATACCACCACTTTTTAACCGACTGTAAATTTACTTATTACTATTTACTGTGAATTTAGTATAGTTCTGAAGGCTTAAATCTCTCCAGAGTATTGTAGGATTGGACTGTAACTTTATTCAGCAACATCATAGAATTGCTGCAGTGTGGAAACAGGCTATTCAGACCAATATGTCCACCCTGCCCCTCTGAAGCGCATCCCACCGAGACCCATTCCCCTACCCCTGCATTTCCCTTGTCTAACCCACCTAACGTAAACATCCCCGGGCACTATGTGCAATTTAGCATAGCCAATCCACCCACCTGCACATCTTTGGACTGTGGAAGGAAACAGGAGCATCCAGAGGAAACCCACGCAGCCACAGGGAGAATGAGCAAACTCCATACAGGTAGTCGCCCAAAGATGGAATCGAACCCAGTTCTTTGGCACTGTGAGGCACCAGTGCTAACTACTGAGCCACTGTACCACCCACAATGTATTCTGTTGAGTATATTCATTACCTGAGAGAGACAGTATTAGGTTTGATACACATCCTATCTGTGACCAATTTGGTTTTGAAAAAAGTAACAATTTGCTTCAGTGCTCCTGAATCACAGGAAAAATAAATTGAGTGCTCATGTTCATTACTTAGTAGCCCCTGTCGTGAACACAGAAATAGTACAGTTATAGATAACAAAGTGTGGAGCTGGATGAACACTGCGCGCCAAGCAGCATCTTAGGAGCACAAAAGCTGATGTTTCGGCTGACCCATCATCAGAAAACGGGGACAGGGAGAGGGTTCTGAAATAAATAGGGACAGGGGGAGGCGGATCGAAGATGGATAGAGGAGAAGATAGGTGGAGAGGATACAGACTAGTTAAAGGGGCGGGGATGTAGCCTGTAGAGGTGAGTGTAGGTGGGGAGGTAGGGAGGGGATAGGTCAGTCTGGGAAGGATGGACAGGTCCAGGGGGCGGGATGAGGTTAGTAGGTAGGAAATGGAGGTGCGGCTTGAGGTGGAAAGAGGGGACAGGTGAGAGGAAGAACAGGTTAGGGAGGTGGGGATGAGCTGGGCTAGTTTTGGGATGCAGTGGGGGGAGGAGAGATTTTGAAGCTTGTGAAATCCACATTGATACCATTTGGCTGCAGGGGTCCCAAGCGGAATATGAATTGCTGTTCCTGCAACCTACAGGTGGCATTGTTGTGGCACTGTAGGAGGCCCAGGATGGACATGTCAATAAGGAATGGGAGGGGGAGTTGAAACGGTTCGTGACTTAGAGGTGCAGTTGCTTATTGCGAACTGAGCGTAGGTGTTACGTAGCCCGTCAGAATTAATATCTGAACCCCTGATGATCAAGATTGTTGGACAACTAGAATATTCAACAGACCCTCTGTACAGACTGTGCCATCCGTTAAAATACCAACATGAGAATTTAGGCTCTATTTCAAATAGATTGATCTGAAAGCTGCATGCAGGTTTGTTTCATTACGGATGGCTTCATATTTTGATATGATGTGGATCCAATAGACTATTTGGGCCAAGACTGCCAGACACTAACCCTCACAACAAGCAAGTATCCAGCACACACTCTTGGGCCATGACTATATGTGGATGCAGAATTGCGAGAGCGAGAATATTGCAGCACAACAATATTGCGTGACCTAAAGTCAACCAGGGCCCTGAGTCAGGAGGAATAGTGACACAACAGAACACAATTGTGTAGCAGAGTTGAAAAACTGCAGTTACTCTATCCTTCTGATTACAGCTAGATACCTCATTCATGCCTTGACCAATACAATCAATAGTGCCACAACTGGGATCGTTAACTAAACTGACACATGCTGTACTCCCTGTTCTTGGTGATCTCCATGCAATAGCAAATAACCAGGATGATTCACTAGCCTTGGATGAAAGCCATGCAAAATCCAAGTTATATGAAGAAAAGCCAAAAGAACTGCAGGTGCTGTAAATCAGGAACAAACACAAAGTCGCTAGAAAAGCTCAGCGGGTCTGGCAGCATCTGTGGAGGAATAAACACAGTTAATGTTTCAGGTCTGGTGACCCTTCTGGCTGATTTCATCATTATCTTGGGCAACCTCTCTTTCTTCTCACATGACACAGTACTGCACAGTAATAACTGTGACACTATCAACAAAAGACACCTTAACTTTAACCAATTAATCAGCAACATGAAAATTCCATGGAAAAGAACTTAGAATGGGATTAAAGAATCACATGATTTCATGCTTTTAGGCCACCGATAAAATATATGAGCATTGCTGTTGGGAGGTAGGAGTCATCAAGGACTTTGGGCTATTTACCGGAGTAAAAGCTTCAATAAACTCAATCATGACGATTCAATTTAAAACACTACAGCCTCTCAAGAGGAGTGAGCGGGAACGGTGTTACTTGATACATAGTCATAGTTTGCCACAGCAAGATGAATGTGGTTAGTGAGCAGTTGGCCTACATTTGGTCACATCAGTTGAAGGATGAATATTGACCAGGAATTGTTTCTTCATTGTTCATTTACTGTATTTTACAGAGCCTAAATTGAATGGTCAATCTCCTAAAACATAGCACTCTCTCACAGCTACATTGAAATGTTAGCTTAGATTAGATGTTGTGTATGAATAGCACGCAATGTTGCATTGATGTCCATTGATAAATATTCCTCTCATCTTTTAGTATATTTTCTTTTTCCCAAGGTACCTTATCGCAGAGCGGCTATTTAACCCAGTATGGATCCCTTAATCATCCCAAATGATATACCCCCAACTTGTGCCTGTCTCTTCTTACCAATGTTACCCTTGAGTGTTACCTGATCCTCTCTATTCTCTCCATCCTTTTCTTTTTTATAGCTCTGTAAAATTCCTCTAGAAGGACAGGAGGAACATGGACACACGTTCCACCAATTTCAATAAATAACATCCTTTCACGAGTCCATTCCTCAGGAAATTGTCTTGACCAGAGTCAACCTGCCTGGTTTTAACTGAAATGAATCTCAGCAATTAACGCTCAGTCATCATTTAACTGACGCATTCTTCATGGATGTGCCTCCGCCGATCAAAGTCCACTTGCTATCCAATCAGCACTGTCTTCTCACAGGTTATAAAGTGATATTCTGTGCCTTTTCTTGCAAACTTACTGAAGACTATCCTCACCAGAACCTGTCATAGGCTACCAAAACTAATTCATTCACTGTTCTGTATTTATAAATATGACAAATAGAAATTATGTTTAAAAACCCTCCAGACAGAAACCTAAATAGTAGACTGGTATTTTATTCTTACTATTTTCGTGTGTTTTTTTAGAATGTAAAACGAAATGAAAAAGGAATAACTCCAACTGGAAAAGATCAGTCAGCATTCTAGTCTTGGATATCCAGAGTTCTGTCTTCACTGTCTGTATCAAGTCCCAGCTGAGATTCAACTTCCCTTAGCTCAGAATCAGAAATAACAACACCATTATCTCGGACTTCCACTGTTCCTCCGAGTCTATCCTTTCCTTCATTGCCCCCATTATCACATCTGAAGTTCATTCTTTGTATTTGACTTCAGTGCTGTTTTAAACTCTATTGAGAGACTGGCTATTTCCTCCACTCAACCTTTGCCTATTTCAACCCTCCATTCCTATTTTACATACCTTTGCCACTCCAGCTTTGATTATACCAAGGTTTCCTTTACTTCACCAATCTGCTGCTTGCCCATCACTCACTCATCCTCACCAACCTATGTGGGCTCTCTAACCCAAATGTTAAATTTAGAATCCTCAGCCCATGAACTCCTCAACCCTATACTTCCTCTTAGAATGCTTGCTCTTTGATTCCTGCATCATGCCCATTGTTACTGATGTGGTGCAGGGAAGGTACAAAGAAACTTCAAAGGTTTCAAGTCCAATTTACTGAAACTCCTTCCCAAAATCTTTGTACTTCTTCCTCCCATTGTCAAGAATCCTTCTGAAATCCATTTTTTCAATTAAGCTTTCAGTTACCCTTGAATGACCTACTAATTGCTGTCTTAGTAGCTTTTTCATTTTGTCTATTTGCTGCAGTGTCATGCAATGGTCCTTATGCTTACACGCATGTGGGATTTTATTGGTGTCTACTCTAGATGTTAAAGGAAAACCAGAAGGAATCAGAACGCAACACAGACAACTTTGCTGGAGAATACTGCATTGCCCTAAGGTCCTGTAGCTGAACACAGCTATAAGAGCACATTCAAATTTACTCCAATCAACTGGCTGCAGTATTACCTCACGTTGTCCTGCTTGCCAAATATCACACAACTACCGTGTTCCAGGAACTGAAAAACATCACAAGCAGCGTAGACTTCCACAAAGATTTCAAAATCAACAGCAGGAAAACCAATGAAATCACAGTGACTTTTCTAGGGAATAGCAGTTTTTCATCATAAAACTAGCATCCACCCACAATGCAGATGGATGGAAACGTGGGATGCATGGAGCTTAAGTGCCAACATCTCATCAATAAGCCAAAAAGTTAGATCCCTGTCTCTTTAGGGCAATGGACAGTGCTCAATCCAATCCCCACAGAGATGGACAATCCATCCATCTGCTCCAATGCTGCTAGGTGAGAGATAATCAGAGTGTGAAAGAGGCCAAGAGTCTCAGTCCACGGCACAGATCATATCAACCTGTGACAGGGTTGTCTACTGCCCACTAAGATCAAAGAAAGGGGGACCATTTTCCTCCACGCAGCAACACAACTCATTAAATAGAGGCAAATTGGAGAGCCCATTGTAGTATTGTTAAGCAAATATCTGCACATTCCATACTCAAACAGAAACACCAACAATTACTACAATGGAGACAGGGAACACTTACACATGCTCCTTTTATTTCACCGCACACCTCACCTTCTTGTTCTCTGGATCGTGGTGGCCCAGGTATCCAGGAGGAAGATTAGACGACACGGACAAATGTTGCTCAGATGTCACCACTCTTCCATCTTTCATTAATGGCTGCCAGGCATAACCAACTAAACAAGGTACAAAAAAACCTGATCACAAAGAATGTAGCATTTGGGGTCCCTGGAACAGCATGTAACAACATTAATAAGACCCCAGATTCCAAACTACCTTCTTACGTTTAGACTTTGATTTTAAAAGTTCCAAAACATACTCTCCACTACCAACACAACAAAAGTAAACAAGAAACCACCCTCACTTTCAGACTATTGAGCAGTGTAAACATTGCAAACCAGTCCAGCAGAAGTGAGCTAATCTGATTAACATTTAATAAGGATGATGAAAGTCTTCAACTCTACTCTAGACATGAAAGTTAGATCTAACGCGATGTATGGTGACAAATTTATATAACAAAAACAAAGCAAAGCCATCCCTTTTTTAGCAATATGCAACGATAGAGTGGAAAATGATGGAAGAAATGCAATCTTATCCAGTATTTGTGGAGAGTGAAACAGTTAAATGCGCAAATCCAATATGAATGAGAAGGTCATGTTGGAATCTAAAGTTAACTGTTTCTGTCTCTGCTAATGGAGAATTTCTGTAGCACCTTGTTTTTGTTTCAGATCTCCAACATCCATAGTATTTTGCTTCTAACCCTATTCAGGACTTGATGTATCTCTCTGCAATACTTTATTCCCTCTGTCAGCATCATTTGCATGTTTCTTATCTGACTGAATGAATGTACAATACAGAAAACTGTACCCAATCTAAACTTCCATTAACTTCCTCCAAACACCACAGGACTGACAACACTGTGCAGACAGGCTGTTAGAAAGTGTGATGGACATTAATGTAAGTCACTGCCTCCCAGGATAAAACAAAATTTACATTAACATTACAGTAAAATAATTCTGTGCGCCTGACATTAAGTAGCAGCAAAAGCACTGAGTAGGGAGAAGTGTATGGAGTCCTACAATCACGTGAGAGGGTTGCCTGACTTTCAGTTTACTTATTTCAACACTGCTTTAAGATAACATTTTGGGCCTTTTAAATAAAGAATTAGCATTTACAAATGAAAAATAAATTAACTAAACCACAAGCACAAATTCAAATTGGAGATTACGATATAGTAGCCATTACTGAGACAAGGCTGCAGGATGAGTAGCACTGGGAACTAAGTATATCAGTTTATAAAGTTTACAGGACAGACAGGGAAAACAGTTAAGGAGGCAGAATAGCCTTACTGATTGGAAACAAGTTACTTCAATGGTGAGGGAGGATATGACGAGGAGAAAGCGTCCAAATGAAAGCTTGTGACCCAAAGTGCCACTAGGAGGCTGCTAAATTAAAGCCCGTGGTATTAGGGGTAGGTAGTGGCAATAGATAAGGGATTGGCTGACTAGCAGAATGCAGAGTGTATGGATAAAGGGGCCTGGCAATGTATTCCAGAGTCCCACCCTACATCTCTGTGTAAAAAAAAACTTGCTCCTTCATGTCTCCTTTGAACTTTGCCCATCTCACCTTAAATGCATATTCCCTAATATTAGACATTTCAACTCCGGGAGAAAGATTCTGACTGTCAACCCTACCTGGGCATCTCATAATTTTGTACATCTCTATCAAGTCCGCTCAATGCCATATAAATCAATCCAAGTCTGGAGATTTACTTAAATGTATTGCCACAACTAGAGCTCTCAACCTGTTCATCACTAGCCCAGTGGGCTAACAGGCCCCATGTCAAACAACAAGTTTCACATGTGACGATATTCAAAGTGAGGAAGAGGACAATGTAGGCACAATTTCAGGATTACTTTTAGTCACATGTTTTCACACTTACCCTGTGACTCAATATTTTCCCGTTTCTTTGTTGTGCCTTTGGTATTTATCTCACAGCTGATGTGGTAAAATGTGAACAGGAGGTGATGCTTCTCATGGAGATGTACAGGCAGCTCAATTTTAATCTATAAGAATACCGAAACACAAAGCAATAGGACACCCAGCATCAGAAGTTGTGGACAAGCTTGTAGAATTACATTTTAAACAGCAAATTAAACAGGAGCTGACTTACCTCATTGTAGAACTCCGGGCACTGTTGATGGTGCACAACCGTTGCACAAGCTTTGGTTGTGAACACATGGTCACCCGGTTTTCCGTAGATACACTAAGGGCAATTGTTAAAAGGTTAACATTCCAAGTTTCAGTTTAAGTCTTTTTGACACATAGTACAACATTACACTCTCACAACAAATGTGTGGTACTTTGTCTGGGATCAGCGGCACACCAACAGGATAATATAAGTGATCGAATTGCAAAACTGTCAAAGTGGGATCAGGGACCGGGATAAAAATCACAGGCCCCGAGCACTGATCTAGCAATCGCCCCCTCCAACCTGAGCACAGCATGCCACTTAGAGCCTAATTAATGGGTCCTGATATGCCCACTGTCCCAGGCCCTGCATTATTAAACTGAAATAACAGATCCACATACCAAATTCAAATGGCCAGTACATATCTATCAAAAATACCGTCTTAAGAAGAAGAGGTGGCCATTCAGCTCCTCAATCTTGTCCTAACATTCAGTCAGATCATAGCAGCTTTGGACTTCAACTCCATTTACCCATATTAGCTCCATATCCTTCATTATCCTCACTCATCAAAAATCAAAGTCTGGAAAACTTCATTTTTCTCTCCCCCGGCCATGTCTTTTGATCTCGGGGGCGGGGGAGGGAGAGGGGTGGTGGTGTTGGGGATAGTGGGGAGAAATCTATACTTCTACTTTTCTTCCTATTTCGAATGTGCAAGAAAATGGTTCCTAATTTTGTTCCAGTTTTAGGATTGGTCCCCTTCATTCTACATTTTCCCATCAGATAAAATAGGAGAGATAGAGTCAATCTTTTCAATCCAGGATTGAGAACCAGTTTATTATAGGCAGGGGGTGGGGAGGGTGGTGGTGTGGTTCAGTATACAGAGGCCATGAGAATCTCTCCATTCACCACAGAGCCAACACTTGTCTAATTTTAAGAAAGGCCTGCTAACTGAAGTGCCTAATACTTACTGACAACCAAACAAGTACTTCCCAGGATCACGGGCTCCTGGGGCAAAGTCCCAGCTGTCAAGAGCTGCTGACCACAAGCACAACTGAGGAGATA
Source organism: Stegostoma tigrinum (assembly GCF_030684315.1). Taxonomy (NCBI): domain Eukaryota; kingdom Metazoa; phylum Chordata; class Chondrichthyes; order Orectolobiformes; family Stegostomatidae; genus Stegostoma; species Stegostoma tigrinum. Next base: position 70,275,480 of record NC_081368.1, read on the forward strand.
GAGGTTACTGCCAGTATGACATTCCCCCTTCCGAGGCCAAGGATTATCATTATCCATAACATCCAGGAACATTGACTCCAAAGGATTTTTTTCCATTCCCTAAGCCAGTCAAAGAGACATTGGAGCACAATGGGAGAGTTAGAAGTTCCATCCTCAGGACATAATGGTCATGGAAATTGTACCATTAAGCGGCCAAACAAGTTGATTATTAATCTATAAGATCTACAGGTGGTAAAAACAGGAGAGATTTCCAGCCAGCTAGAACCATGTGGTAGATGCAGTACCACAGTTTCTTCACATGAAGAGAATCCATCTCCAAGTTCCTGCTGTGAATGAGCCTCATCCTTGTTCTGAGAAACTGCCACACACTCATCAGCCTGGCCATGGACAACGGGGCTGGAGGACTCTCCCACAACGGATTTACCTGGGCTGGAGACAGGAGGTGCCAAATTTCCTGCCCAAATTTTCCCTACTCTCTCCTTAGGCTTCTCCACTCTTGCATGGAAGGTGGGTGTGTCAGTGGCAAGGCTGACTTTTGATGTCCACCCCTAGTTTCCCTTGACCTCCAGATCATCCCAGAGCATGGTTATGAGTTAACCGTATTGCTCTGGGTCTGGAGATATGTGTAGGCCAGGCTGGGCTAGGACTGCAGATTTCCTTCTCTAAAAGACATTAGTAAACCAGATGGGTTTTTCAATGACAGTGGCAGTCTTGATGGGCTGAATGACTGTTCCAATACTGCAGATCAGAGTCTTTGCACACTAACTCTTCACAGAGCATCCCAATTAGATCCACCCATCCCTGTAACCCCGCATATCCCACGGCTAACCCAACCCACCTGGCCTGCACATCCCTGGACACTGGAGAACTCAGCATGGATTATCCACGTAACCTGCACACTTTTGGACCATGGGAGGAAACCTATGCAGAGAATGTGCAAACTTTGCATAGTCAATCAAGACAGCCGTCTCACTTACCTTCAATGGTCGCGATTTATCTCCATCAGAGTCCCTGACCTCGACATAGACCGCAATGTTTCTTGCCTGGGATGTGGTGGGGGTGCGTGTGGTGTAGAAAGACAGAGACAGGCAGATAGGCAGTCAGCTAAATACTTAGTGACTGGTATTAGAAAATTCTGATCTTTTTCTACAAGAAAATTCAGTACACAATTATTCAGCCTACAATACCTTCGCAAAAGCTTTCTGGTTATCATACTTGAGCTGAATGGGGTAAACGTATAGGTGGTTCTTGAAACCTGTGAAGGGGTACATATATTTTGCGATATTGGGAACAAATTCTTCCACCTCAAAGGACACACAGCTGCAGCTGCTCTCCTCGAACGGTTTCACAGGCATGTAAGATGATGTCACACAATCTAAATGAGCCAAAAGAGTGGGAATTTTATGGTCAAATTGCTTTCAAATTATTTTCAACATAAAATGGAAGCGGGCTGTACTCACTAGAAATATCTGGAGGAACACACTCGATGGCGACGTCGAAATTCCCTGGAATCACCTGAAGTTTCGACATCTTCTCTGTCCTATGACAATACACAGTGAAATGTAAATTGATGTAATAATGACTGTACATGATCCAATAGTAACCTTAATCAACAGAAATTATTCACCACATACAGCAAGACCATTTCATTGGACGCTGGGGTCTGCAATGTGTGGGACCAGACATATTTGTAGATCTGAGTAGATAGGCAGGGCAGAATGAGTGAACCCCACTACATTTTCAAGACATGAAGCAATAGGTTCCACTATCATTGGTAAGTCTGACAGCCAATCATATTTATCATTGCTCTTGGCTCTATCTCTTAAACATTACTAAATGGAGAGTATCTTGTCACTACTTCAATGCTGCTTTATGGGTGCTTGCTCTGCACAAATTGATAGCTGTGTTTTCTGCATACAACAGTGATTACACTACAAACATACCTTTATTGTTCGTAAAACAATTTGTGAGCGCTGAGGTCGTGAACCACGTTGAAGAAATACAATCTGACTTTCTCCTTTGAACTTAGTATCCGACCTTCCCATGATTTGTGTTTGGGTTGCTAAACCAAATGACAATCAACAAGTTTCTCTATCTTTGGCCAAATGATACAACATTACACCAAGCTGCCACATTATCATTAAATGCAAATGTTTGATTGTATTAAATACAATTCCATTCTGAAGGCAGTTATACTGTGTGGCTGACCGCCAACATCCTGGAGATCCCAGTCAGTTAAGCCCATGTACATTGATAGGAGTTGTGAAGCACTAATAGGCAATCTCTTAGTTAATGGAGAATGAGAGGCAGTGCGATATCAGAAAGATTACAAAAGCAGGAACGAGCCTGTTCAAGTTGATAATTCTGATGATTGTGTCATTCTGTGAGTGATCAGACCAATATTAGATAGAGAGCTCTCAGATGAAATCAAGTGAACAGTAGAGGGACCAAGAAGTTAGTGCATGGATCTCTTAGTGTGCCTGATGTCACTGTTATAATACATGTAAACAGAATACAGTTCAGTAGATTCAATATAATAATATCCAGTTTTTGTCATCTCATATGTTGGGAGATACAGAATGCTGGAAATAGGTTTTGAAGGCAAACAGAAAAGCCATTAGTTATCACAGTAGGCTTAGCAAAACACCAGAAAAATGTAGAATTTAACAAGGATGGCTAAATTAGTGAAGGATCTTTTTTAAAAAGAGTTTTTCATCTGTTACCCAAATTGTCCAGCAGCTATCATTTTTCTCTTTCATGCTGTTTGGGGAGACACAGTCAGGAAATTGCAGACATCGTCACTTACTCAGCTGGAACTGAACGATACAGAATCAGAGCTAGAGGCCTTTACTGAGTACGTATAAAACAGTGAGTAGTGACAAAATGCACAAATATCAACGCTAAGGCAATTTCCTGGAATAGTTTGAAAATAGGCTCTGGTAAAGTAGCCAACAGTCAAATAGGACATCTTTTTCTCCATTGTATTATCGTGGACATTGAGGTCAAGGTCGATATCAGTAGAAACAGCACTTTCAGTGTCATTGTCAATTGCCTTACTGTTCTCTTGATGAAGGCATGTCATTCATATTTTTCTTGAAAATGAACTGCAGTCTGCGATGAATCTGCTCGAACTGGCTCGATCCATGGATTCACAACTGCCACACATTGTCATAGGGCAAAAGGGCACATTTCAGACTAAGTGGTGCCACTACTCATAGCCTGAGTCCATCCAGAAGACATTTCATGATTTGAATCTGTCTTGTTTAAACAAGGATTCTGATTGTCTCAGACCACAATTAAACACTGCCCCCACCCCAACCCCCAAGCATGGAGATTCCCTCCGGGCAAATGTCTTCAACCCAATAACATAGATTAGAGATAATCAACCCAAACGCAGCAATATATCTGGAAAACGCAAGACAGACATGTCAGTCTTTTTTGTTTAATCTTCAAGTGCTCTCTGCCAAAAGATAAGGCAGGAACAGCAACCTCTGTGCCTTCAGATTAGGAGACTGCAACAAAATCAGATTTCCAATCCAGCTCAGTTTCAAATCCAGCAATACTGCAAATTGACTTACTAGTCATGAGAGTAGAAATATTTACATCTATAGAAAGACCATCTCTTTGATAGAATCTGGAAACTACTTTGGCTGAAACTACCCTTTCCACCAAACTGTATATTAAAATCACACAGCCTCCTTAGACAGCACCTTCCAAACCCACAACTGCTACAATCTAGAAGGGCAAGGGTAGCAGATACATGGGAACACCACCCCCTGCAAGTTCCCCTCCAAACCACTCATCCTCCTGATTTGGAAATTTTTCGCCATTCTTTCACTGTCATGAGTCAAATCCGTCTCTTTCAGCACTGTCGGTCAACCTACACCAAATGCACTGCAGTAATTTAAGACAGCAGCTCACCACAACCTTCACAGGGGCAACTATGGCTGTGCAATATATGCTAGCCCAGCCAGCAATGTCCACACCCCACAAATTAATAAAATAAACTATACCCCAGAAGTGAAATGCCTTCTTCATTAAGCTTGCAATGTGTTTCGCAGGACACACCAAGCACATGAATTCTGAAATACTTCTCCTGCCTGTAACTTGTAACGGTAAACAATACTCTTTAGCTGCACTTTCCTCGAGTATGTTTCTACATGTGACTGAGCAAGTGGATTAGAGTTTTGGGTGATCCTGTGAACAATTAACTTAATTTAAATCGGAAAAAGCTTATGAAATCTCCACGCACATACGTCAGAAAAATGTGCATCCTAGTTTAAAAACATACAAATTATGGACAGTATAGAGGGAATAAGGGTTTCAATGGTCCTTTCTCACTGTAACCCTGCTGTCAATAATCCCAATGTCAGTTACACTGTCAATAACCCCACAGATGTGAGCACCACCAATATCGTAATGGTCAACAGGTATTGTTAAACCACTCTCCAGCTAGACAGATACGAGAAGAAAGTGTATGAAGGAGGAGAGGAAACACACAATTAACAGATCAGCAGTAAAAAATAATCAACAACAAAATATTTCATCTGGAAAACCAGCGAAGAGGTAACCAAACTGGTCATTGTGGATGAGAAAATAGATATAATCGACTTAGATTTTCAACATGATATTTGGTCAGCAACCAGACGGGTCGTTCAGAGAAGATTACGGCACAAGTAATTAATGGCAATCCAACTAATTGGTTCAAGTAAAATCCTGACTTAGCAATAGAAAGGAATTGTTAAAAACAAAAATGCAACTTGCTCTGCCAGGACATACAGGCAGCTCCCAAAATGATCTATTCCAGGTCATTTGTTGTTGATGCAACTTATGAGAAAAGCAGAACTGAGAGAAGATATGACTGCAGCCTTGAAATGACTGAAAGGAATGGATCAGGAAAATGCAACCAGGTTATTTGACTTTGGGGCTTGAAGTATCAAGTGAATGAGTTTGAATTCAGGAGGAACTCCTTTTTCAGGCCCTCTCTTGGCCTATACATTAATGTGACAGTTGAGGAATAAGAAAAACAATCAATTCTATATCAATGAGTTTCTTTCATGGGTGGCACAGTGGCTCAGTGAGTGACTGTGTGGAGTTTGCACATTCTCCCCATGTCCGTGTGTGTTTCCTCCCACTATCAAAGACATGCAGGTTAGGGTGAATTGGCCAAAGTATCTAGGAGTGTGTAGGTTAGGTGGGTTAGCCAGGGAAATGCATGGTTGCAGGGATAGGGTAGGGGAGTGGGACTGGGTGGGACTGCTCTTCGGAGGGTCGATGTGGACCTGATGGGCCAAATAGACAGCTTCCACACTATAGAGATTCTCTGATTTTTAAAAGCAAGACTGGCAGATGGAGTGATAAAAAAGAGAAGACACTGATTTATAGCAATTGGTAAGAGAATGACGGAGAGGTGAGGAGAAATTTGTTTACAAAATGAATGACTTGGAACGAACTGCCCGAAATAGGTCAGGAACATGCTTGAAAAGGAGATAAAGAAATTCAGAGCTATGGGCGAAAAAGCGGAAGTGAGGCTTTGAGAAAGCTGTTTTAACAAGCTAAGGTGGATACAATGAATGCATTGTGAGACTCTATTACTCAAAGAGCTGAACAAATGGAAAGGAACTATTCTTTAGATGGTTCAATGAAGTTGCCTCAGGATAAACCATAGTCTGTGAAATTAGTGAGCTGATGGGTCAAATAGTTTGTCTTCATTTGACCTTGCTGGTATGTTTCATGAAGATCTTAATTGTCAATCTCTCTACTGTCTTTTGTTTTACACTTAGACACTCACAACCAACACATTGCGTAAGCATGGGCCAGTGCATTTCTGTCAGTCCTGTCTCAAGGCTGGATGTCACTTAGTCAGCAACAACCCCAAGCTATTCTTCAATTAGAAGGTGATGTCTTGTCAAGGTCATTAAGTTTCTGAACAGGCCAATTCCCAACCTGCAGATCTCGAGCTCACAAAGCAGGATATTACACAAGTTTGTCGAGGTCTGCGGTGCAGGATTTTCTTCTTCCCAGCCCTTGTCACCTGCTGCTTTGCCCCAGTGATAAATCACTGGCAGTCAAAGTGACAGACAGCATGAAGGGTACAAACTGTTGCCATTCTGAACGACAGGTAGCAAGGTTCTCCTGCTCATTAAAGACACTGCTGCTTGCTTAAAGGGGAGATACAGAGCATCTCCGAAGCGCTTTCTTCACTCACCCATAAGATCATAAGATATACAAGCAGAATTAGGCCATTCAGCCCATTGGGGCTGCGCTGCCATTGGAGGAATGTTGGCCAGTTCAAAGTTGAGGAGGCAGAAACTCTTGCAGTAGTTTTCGCACATCCAAACACACAGGGTGTGGGACACACATAGATGTGCCCATGAACCTTGCTGCCTTCTTAGAGGCAGACCACCCTCGTTAGCATGGCATGCATTCTGAGCTTTTAAGGTCAACTCTATAGGAAACATGTAGATTAAACCTCCTCTCATGCTTGAAGAGTCACTGCATTACCCTCTTTATACCAGACCACAGAACTGCTCTCTCATTAGGGAGGGACAACAAGTGATGGTTTAACCTGAGTGTCACCATGCCTCAGATAAGGAGAGAAGTTGAGAATGGGGTGTCCATCATGGTAACCTCAGCCAGTGTGGGAAATGAATCCACACTGTTGGCATATATCTGAAACGCAAACCATGCATTCAGCAACTGAGTTAACTTGTGGGAAAGGTATTACTTTTTAACATCGCTGCACAACACAATAAACAGCATCTGTGCCTTCATCATACTTGTGATAAGAAACAGTCAATGCCTGAGATAAACCTCTCCACTAAGCCGAGTGAGTGAATGAGTGCCTGTGGAGCGAGCGGTGCGAGCGACTGCGTGAGTGCGTGTGGTGCGTTTGAGTGCATGTGGCGCGAGCGCACGCGTGTCTGACTGCATGCGGCGCGCCTGTGTGCGTGCGGTGTGGTGTGAGTGCGTGCGTGAGAGAGAGCGTGTGGCGTGAGTGAGAGTGTGCGGTGTGAGCGACTGCGTGTGGCGTGAGCGCGCGACACGCCTGAGTGCATGCATGTGGTGTGAGTGCATACAGCACGCGTGGTGTAAGTGCATGTGATGTCCGTGAGAGCGTGTGGCATAAGTGAGTGCATGAGGCGTGAGTGAGAGCATGAGGCGTGACAGAGTGCGTGAGGCGTGAGTGAGTGCATGAGTGCGTTGCAAGCGAGAGAATGTGCCGCGAGTGAGAGTGTGTGGCATGAGTGCGTGCAGCACGCATGGTGTGAGAGCATGTGGCGTGCGTGAGAGGGTGTGGCATGACAGAGTGTGGCGTGGCGCGATTAAGTGTGTGTGGCGCGAGCGTACGCGTGTCTGAGTGAGTGCAGGGTGCCTGAGTGCGTGCGACGTGGCGTGTGAGAGTGCGTGTAGCGTGTGGCGTGAGCGAGTGCGTGTGGCGTGTGGCGCGAGCGAGTGTGCGAGGCGTGCGGTGTGAGTGAGTGAGTGCACGATGCGTGTGGCATGAGTGAGTGCGCGAGGCGTGAGCGCGCAACTCGCCTGAGTGCATGCATGTGGTGTGAGTGCGTACAGCACACGTGGTGTGAGAGCATGTGGCGTGCGTCAGTGCGTGCGTCAGTGCGTGAGCCACGAGTAAGAGTGCGTGGCGTGACTGTGTGCAGCACGCGTGGTGTGAGGGCATGTGGCGTGAGAGAGAGCATGTGGCGAGATCGAGCGTCTGTGGCGCGATCGACTGCGTGTGTCGCGAGCATACGCGTGTCTGAGTGAGTGTGGGGTGCCCGAGTGTGTGCGGCGTGGCATGAGAGAGTGCGTTTGGCGCGAGCGAGTGCGTGCGACGCGTGGCGCGAGCGAGTGCGTGCGGCGCGTGGCGCGAGCGAGTGCGTGCGGCGCGTGGCGCGAGCGAGTGCGTGCGGCGCGTGGCGCGAGCGAGTGCGTGCGGCGCGTGGCGCGAGCGAGTGCGTGCGGCGCGTGGCGCGAGCGAGTGCGTGCGGCGCGTGGCGCGAGCGAGTGCGTGCGGCGCGTGGCGCGAGCGAGTGCGTGCGGCGCGTGGCGCGAGAGAGTGCGTGCGGCGCGAGAGAGTGCGTGCGGCGCGAGAGAGTGCGTGCGGCGCGAGCGAGTGCGTGCGGCGCGAGCGAGTGCGTGCGGCGCGAGAGAGTGCGTGCGGCGCGAGAGAGTGCGTGCGGCGCGAGAGAGTGCGTGTGGCGCGAGAGAGTGCGTGTGGCATGTGGCGTGTGGCGTGTGGCACGAGCGAGTGCGTGAGGCGCCTGGCACGAGCGAGGCGTGCGGCGTGAGTGCACAAGGCGTGCGGCGTGAGTGAGTGCACGAGGCGTGAGCGACTGCGTGTGGCGTGAGCGCGCGAGTGTGTGCGGCGCGTGGCGCGAGCGAGTGTGTGCGGCGCGTGGCGCGAGCGAGTGTGTGCGGCGCGTGGCGCGAGCGAGTGCGTGCGGCGCGTGGCGCGAGCGAGTGCGTGCGGCGCGTGGCGCGAGCGAGTGCGTGCGGCGCGTGGCGCGAGCGAGTGCGTGCGGCGCGTGGCGCGAGCGAGTGCGTGCGGCGCGTGGCGCGAGCGAGTGCGTGCGGTGCGAGAGAGTGCGTGTGGCGCGAGAGAGTGCGTGTGGCATGTGGCGTGTGGCGTGTGGCACGAGCGAGTGCGTGAGGCGCCTGGCACGAGCGAGGCGTGCGGCGTGAGTGCACGAGGCGTGCGGCGTGAGTGAGTGCACGAGGCGTGAGCGACTGCGTGTGGCGTGAGCGCGCGAGTGCGTGTGGCGTGCCTGAGTGCATGTGGTGTGAGTGCATGTGACGTGCGTGACAGCGTGTGGCATAAGTGAGTGCGTGTGACGTGGGTGAGTGCATTAGAGCGTGTGGCGTGAGAGCGTGCAGCGTGAGTGAGAGCATGCGGCGTGAGTGAGCGAGTGCGTGTGGCGCGCCTGAGTGCAAGTAGTGTGAGTGCGTACAGCATGCCTGGTGTGACTGCATGTGATGTGCGTGAGAGCATGTGGCATAAGTGAGTGCGTGGGGCGTGAGAGAGAGCGTGTGGCACGGCACGTTGCGTGCGTGCGGCGCGAGGCGCGAGCGGCGTGTGGCGCGAGGCGTGCGGTGCGAGGCGCGAGCAAGTGCGTGAGGCGCCTGGCACGAGCGAGTATGTGCGGCTGGAGTGAGTGCGCGAGGCGTGTGGCGTGAGTGAGTGCGTGTGGCGTGAGCGCGCGACGTGCCTGAGTTCATGCATGTGGTGTGAGTGCATGTGATGTGCGTGAGAGCGTGTGGCATAAGTCAGTGTGTGAGGCGTGAGTGAGAACATGAGGCGTGACAGAGTGTGTGAGTGCGTGAGGCGTGCGTGAGTGCGAGCGCGTGAGACGCGAGCGAGAGCGTGTGGCGTAAGTGCGTGTGTGAGAGCATGTGGCGTGACTGAGACCGTGCGGCGTGAGCGACTGCGTGTGGCGTGAGCGCGCGTGGCGTGCCTGAGTTTATGTGGTGTGAGTGCATGTGACATGCGTGAGAGCGTGTGGCATAAGAGAGTGCGTGTGGCGTGAATGAGAGCGTGCGGCGTGAGCGCGCGAGCGAGTGCGTGAGGCGCGTGGCGCGAGCGAGTGCGTGCGGCGTGAGTGAGTGCGCGAGGTGTGCGGCATGAGCTGGAGCGTGCGGCGTGAGCGCGCGACGCGCCCGACTGCATGCATGTGGTGTGAGTGCACGTGATGTGCGTGAGAGCGTGTGGCATAAGTGAGTGCATGAGTGCGTGCGTGAGGCGCGAGCGAGTGCGTGTGCCGCAAGTGAGTGCGTGTGGTGTGAGTGCATGCAGCACGCGTGGTCTGAGAGCGTGTGGTGTGCGTGAGAGCGTGCGGCACGTGTGGTGTGAGTGCACGTAGCGTGAGAGAGAGCGTGTGGCGTGAGAGAGTGCGGCATGGCACGAGCGAGTGCGGCGTGGCGCGAGTGTACGCGTGTCTGAGTGAGTGCGGGGTGCCTGAGTGCGTGCGGGGTGGCGTGAGAGAGTGCGTGTGGACTGTGGCACGAGCGCGTGCGTGTGGCGTATGGCGCGTGGCGCGAGCCCGTGCGTGCGGTGTGAGGCACGAGCGAGTGCGTGCGACGTGAGCGAGTGTGCGAGGCGTGTGGCGCAAGCGAGTGCGCGAGGCATGTGGCGTGAGTGCGTGAGAGCGTGCAGCGTGAGCGACTGCGTGTGGCGTGAGCGCGCGAGTGCGTGTGGCGTGCCTGAGTGCACGTGGTGTGAGTGCATGTGACATGCCTGAGAGCGTGTGGCATAAGTGAGTGCGTGTGGCGTGAGTGAGAGCGTGCGGCATGAGCGCGCGAGCGAGTGCGTGCGGCATGTGAGTGCGCGAGACATGTGGCGTGAGTGATTGCGCGATACGTGTGGCGTGAGTTGGGGTGTGCGGCGTGAGTTGGGGTGTGCGGCGTGAGTTGGAGCGAGCGGCGTGAGTGCGCGATGCGCCCGACTGCATGCATGTGGTGTGAGTGCACGTGATGTGCGTGAGACCGTGTGGCATAAGTGAGTGCATGAGGTGTGAGTGAGTGCGCGAGGCGTGCGGCATGAGCTGGAGCGTGCGGCGTGAGCGCGCGACGCGCCCGACTGCATGCATGTGGTGTGAGTGCACGTGATGTGCGTGAGAGCGTGTGGCATACGTGAGTGCATGAGGTGTGAGTGAGTGCGCGAGGCGTGCGGCATGAGCTGGAGCGTGCGGCGTGAGCGCGCGACGCGCCCGACTGCATGCATGTGGTGTGAGTGCACGTGATGTGCGTGAGAGCGTGTGGCATAAGTGAGTGCATGAGGTGTGAGTGAGAGCGTGAGGCGTGACAGAGTGCATGAGTGCGTGCGTGAGGCAGGAGCGAGAGCGTGTGCCGCGAATGACTGCGTGTGGTGTGAGTGCATGCAGCACGCGTGGTGTGAGAGCGTGTGGTGTGCGTGAGAGCGTGCGGCACGTGTGGTGTGAGTGCATGTAGCGTGAGAGAGAGCGTGTAGCATGAGAGAGTGCGGCGTGGCACGAGCGAGTGCGGCGTGGCGCGAGTGTACGCGTGTCTGAGTGAGTGCGGGGTGCCTGAGTGCGTGCGGCGTGGCGTGAGAGTGTGCGTGTGGCCTGTGGCGCGAGCGAGTGCATGTGGCTTGTGGCTTGTGGCGCGTGGCGCGAGCCCGTGCATGCGGTGCGAGGCGCGAGCGAGTGTGTGAGGCGTGTGGCGCAAGCGAGTGCGTGAGGCATGCGGCGTGAGTGCGTGAGAGCGTGTGGCGCGAGCGAATGCGTGAGGCGCGAGCGCACGCGTGAGTGTGTGTGCGGGGTGCCTGAGTGCGTGCGTGTGGCGTGAGCGAGTGCTTGAGGGCTAGCGGCGTGAGTGCATGACAGCGTGTGGCATGAGTGAGTGCATGTGGCACGAGCGCACGCGTGTGAGTGCGTGCGGCGTGCCTGAGTGTGTGCAGCGTGGCGTGTGTGAGTGCGTGTGGCGTGAGTGCGTGCAGCACGCGTGGTGTGAGTGCATGTGATGTGCGTGAGAGCATGTGGCATAAGTGAGTGCATAAGTGAGTGCATGAGTGAGAGCATGTGGCGTGACAAAGTGCGTGAGTGCGTGAGGCGTGCGAGTGCGTTGCGAGCGAGAGCGTGTGGCGTGAGTGCGTCCAGCACACGTGGTGTGATAGCGTGTGGCGTGACAGAGAGCGTGTGGCGTGACAGAGTGCGGCGTGGCGCGAGCGTACGCATGTCTGAGTGAGTGCAGGGTGCGGCGTGGCGTGTAAGAGTGCATGTGGCGTGAGCAAGTGCGTGTGGCATGTGGCGCGAGCGACGTGTGGCGCGAGTGACTGCGTGTGGCGCAAGGCGCGAGCGTGTGCGTGCGGCGTGAGCGAGTGCGCGAGGCGTGCGGCGTGAGCGAGTGCGCGAGGCGCGAGCGGCGCCTGGAGCGAGCGAGTACATGCGGCGTGAATGAGTGCGTGAGGCGTGAGCGACTGCATGTGGCGTGAGCGCGCGACGTGCCTGAGTTCATGCATATGGTGTGAGTGCATGTGATGTGCGTGAGAGCGTGTGGCATAAGTGAGTGCATGAGGCGTGAGTGAGAGCGTGAGGCGTGACAGAGTGCGTGAGTGCATGAGTGCGTGCATGAGTGCGTGCATGCGTGCGAGTGCGTGAGGCGCGAGCGAGAGCGTTTGCCGCGAGTGAGAGCGTGTGGCGCGAGCGTACGCGTGTCTAAGTGAGCGCGGGGGTGCCTGAGTGCGTGTGGCTTGGCGTGAGAGAGTGCGCGAGGCGCGAGCGAGTGCGTGCGTGAGGCGCGTGGCGCGAGCGAATACGTGCGGCGCAAGCGAGTGCGTGAGAGCGTGTGGCGCAAGCACACGCATGTCTGAGTGCGTGCAGCGTGGCATGAGAGAGTGCGTGTGGCGCAAGCGAGTGCGTGAGGCGCGTGGCGCGAGCGAGTGCGTGAGGCGCAAGTGAGTGCGCGAGGCGTGAGGCGCAAGTGAGTGCGCGAGGCGTGAGTGAGTGCGCGAGGCGTGCGGAATGAGTGAGTGCGCGAGGCGTGAGCGACTGCGTGTGGCGTGAGCGTGCGACGCGCCTGAGTGCATGCATGTGGTGTGAGTGCGTACAGCACGCATGGTGTGAGTGCATGTGATGTGCATGAGAGCGTGTGGCATAAGTGAGTGCATGAGGCGTGAGTGAGAGCGTGAGGCGTGACAGAGTGCGTGAGTGCGTGAGTGCGTGAGTGCATGAGTGCGTGAGTGCATGAGTGCATGAGTGCGTGAGTGCATGAGTGCGTGAGTGCATGAGTGCGTGAGTCGCGAGCGAGAGCGTGTGGCATGAGTGCGTGCAGCACGCGTGGTGTGAGAGCGTGTGGCATGCGAGAGAGCGTGCGGCACGCGTGGTGTGAGTACCTGTGGCGTGAGAGAGAGCGTGTGGCGTGAGAGAGTGTGGCGTGGCACGAGCGAGTGCGTGTCTAAGTGAGCGCGTGGCGCCTGAGTGCGTGCGCTGTGGCGTGAGAGCGTGCGTGTGGCGCGAGCGAGTGCGTGTGGCATGTGGCATGAGCGAGTGAGTGTGGCGCGAGCGCACGTGAGAGTGTGTGTGCAGGGTGCCTGAGTGCGTGCGTGTGGCGTGAGCGAGTGCATGTGGCGTGAGCGAGTGCGTGAGAGCGTGCGGCGTGAGTGCATGATAACGTGTGGCGTGAGTGAGTGGATGTGGCGCGAGCGCAAGCGTGTGAGTGCATGCGGCACGTCTGAGTGCGCGCAGGCGTGCCTGAGTGTGTGCAGCGTGGCGTGTGTGAGTGCGTGTGGCATGAGTGCGTGTAGCACGCGTGGTGTGAGTGCATATGATGTGCGTGAGAGCATGTGGCATAAGTGAATGTATGAGTGAGAGCATGTGGCGTGAGTGAGAGCGTGAGGCGTGAGTGAGAGCGTGAGGACGTGTGCCACGAGCGAGAGCATGTGGCGTGACTGCATGCAGCACACGTGGTGTGAGAGCGTGTGGCGTGCGTGAGAGCATGCGGCACGCGTGGTGTGAGTGTGTGTGGTGTGAGAGAGAGCGTGTGGCGTGAGAGAGTGCGGCATGGCGTGAGAGAGTGCATGAGAGCGTGTGGCGTGAGTGACGAGTGACACCGTGTGGTGTGCCTGAGTGCGTGTGGGTGTGAGTGCGTGTGGGTGTGAGTGCGTGCGGCGCGCGCGTGGCGTGAGTGCGTGAGGCGTGAGCGAGTGCGTGAGGCGTGAGCGAGTGCGTGAGGCGTGAGCGAGTGTGTGAGGCGAGAGCGTACGGCGTGAGGCGAGAGCGTACGGCGTGAAGCGAGAGCGTACGGCGTGAAGCGAGAGCGTACGGCGTGAAGCGAGAGCGTACGGCGTGTGCGAGTACATGAGACATGAGCTAGTGTGCAAGTGAGCGCGTGTGGTGTGAGTGAGCGCGTGAGGTGTGAGTGAGCGCGTGAGGTGTGAGTGAGTGCGTGCAGTGTGCCTCAGCGCGAGCGGCGCAAGCGACTGCGTGAGTGCGCACGTGAGCCCGTGAGGTGAGAGTGCGCGCGTGCGCGCGTGAGGTGAGAGTGCGCGCGAGGTGTGAGTGCGAGTGAGTGTGGCGTGAGTGAGTGCATGCGGCGTTAGTGAGTGCGGCAAGAGCGAGAGCGTGTGGTGTGACTGAGTGCGTGTGAGAGTGTGGTGTGAGTGCGTGTGGTGAGAGTGTGCAAGTGCGTGGATTGTGTGTGCAGCTCATCAGAACCTTGTCCGGAAATATGGAATCGAAGCTTCCATTCTCAGGAGATTGCAATGTCAACACCCTGCAGCAAAATCACAGCTCCATTAAAAGCCAGGACATGACCTGACCCAACCAGTGTTAGTGGACGAGGAGGTCAACACATTTCAAACAGATATTGAAGTCTCCAAGAGGACATGCTATAGTTATTGAATAGTTTAAATTTAACAGAAAATTCCATTTAGAAAATAGCATGATAGATTTGGTTTGTAATATTAACATAAATGTCTAGTGTAGTACAGCAAATCTTTTATATTAGCCCTGCTGCTGCAACTTCAGCATTGGCACCACCATATCCTCTTTGAACAAAATATGCCTTGCAGCCACACAATTCGTGCACTTAGTCAGTGAACACCAGAACCAACAATCCCAGAAGAAGGATGTTATTAAACCAGAGAGGTTTCAGAAAAGATTTCCCAAGATGTTGCTGGGAATGAAGGGTTTGAAATATAAAAATGGACTGGACAGGCTGGGACTTTTTTTCACTGCAGCACAGGAGGTTGAAGGGTGGCCTTACTGAGGTCTATAAAATCATGAGGGGCATAGATAAAGTGAATGGCAGGAGTCTTTTCCCACGGATGGGAGAGTTCAAAACTGGGTGGCATATTTTTAAGATGAGCAGAGAGAGATTTAAAAAGGACATCGGAGGCAACTTCTTTTAAACAGAGAGTGGTTCGTGTGCTGAACGAACCAACGGAGAAAGTGCTAGATGAAGGTACAGTTACAACATTTGAACGATATTCGGATAAGTGCATGAATTGGAAAGGTTTGGAGGGATAGGGGCTAAATGCAGTCAGGTGGGACTAGTTCAGCTTGGGATCATGATCAGCATTGGACTGTTTCCGTGTTGTATGAATCTATAACAATCGATCAGTCAGACGCTGCCAAAAACTGAAACTCCTTAAAAAGATAACCACATCTCCCAGTTTACGAGTACTTAATCAAATGTTGCAAGGTTTACACAGAGCAATAATGTGGATAATCCCGGGCAGCTAAGGAAATCACCATCTAGGTTATTCAAAAAGTAGATGCATCTCCAAACTGCAGGTGTAAATGTTTCACAAACCACAGCCTCCATGGGCTGTGTAAAATCATATTTCATAGCCTCATGTAGCAAATAATCCCTTTTCCCACATTCCTCATCCAGTTTAGCAACCTAGCAAATCTGAAACACTAGCCATGTGTAGAAAGCTGATAATGTCATTAACTATGCTGTAACATCAGTGAGATCCATGATCAACAGGAGCACAGGTTAAAGATAGAGCCACAACACCTCTGGCCACCCTCACTCCTTATAGGCTCAGGCCAACAGGGCAGTGAATTTATCCTCAAGGTGTCCCTTGAGACACGTGAAAGGTTTCACATTCATACACACTGCAAAACAACGTAACACTCACTTTCTGAGATCGTTCAGCATTTTCAGAAGGTCTTCATTTGATAGCTTGTTGCTGTCCTGCTTGTAAAAGGGCGAGAACTTCCCACTTGTATCGAACAAGCCTTCGGTGTCTTTAAACACAGGTCTAGTTGAAAGAAACACAACCAACCACACAATTCGTGCACTTAGTCAGTGAACACCAGAACCAACAATCCTAGAAGAAGGATGTTATTAAACCAGAGAGGTTTCAGAAAAGATTTCCCAAGATGTTGCTAGGAATGAAGGGTTTGAAATATAAAAATGGACTGGACAGGCTGGGACTTTTTTTCACTGCAGCATAGGAGGTTGAAGGGTGGCCTTACTGAGGTCTATAAAATCATGAGGGGCATAGATAAAGTGAATGGCAGGAGTCTTTTCCCACGGATGGGAGAGTTCAAAACTGGGGGGCATATTTAGAACTAATTCCAACTTTCAGTTTACATAATTAGAAGATAATGTATGGTTTAGAAGAGGTGAACACTAGGAAGTTTTTTCCGTTAGGCGGGGAGACTAGGACCCGTTGGCACAGCCTTAAAATTAGAGGGG
This sequence comes from Stegostoma tigrinum, assembly GCF_030684315.1. Taxonomy (NCBI): domain Eukaryota; kingdom Metazoa; phylum Chordata; class Chondrichthyes; order Orectolobiformes; family Stegostomatidae; genus Stegostoma; species Stegostoma tigrinum. The sequence continues at coordinate 70,291,644 of NC_081368.1, forward strand.
GTAAATTTCAAACTGAAATGAGACGACATTTCTCCAGCCAGAGAGTGGTGGGCTTGTGGAATTCGTTGCCGCAGAGTGCAGTGGAGGCCGGGACGTTGGATGCCTTCAATGCAGAGATCAACAAATTCTTGATCTCAAAAGGAATCAAGGGCTATGGGGAAAGTGCAGGGAAGTGGTATTGAAATGCCCATCAGCCATGATTTAACTGGCAGAGTGGACTTGATGGGCCAAATGGCCTTACTTCCACTCCTATGTCTTATGGTCTTATACTTCTAAACCTTATCAGATGCTTGCAACAATATCTACACTTGTAAAGTACTTAGCTGTTAAATAATTCAGGGCTTCCCAAGGCAATGAAAGATTCTATATAAAAGCAAGTTGTTTTTTCATTATAATATTAAACTATTAATTAAAACTGGTGATTATCACATTTCGATATTAGTCTTGATCAGAAGACATCAAGAAGGGGTGGCACAATGGTTCAGTGGTTAGCACTGCTGCCTCACAGTGCCAGGGACCTGGGTTCGATTCCATCATCGGGCTACTGTCCTGTATGGAGTTTACACATGCTGCATGTCTGAGAGTATTACCTCAGGGTGCTTCGGTTTCTTCCCACAGTCTGAAGTTATGTGGGGGTTCGGTGGATTGGCCAAGCTAAATTGCCCATAGCCCAGGCTAGGTAGATTAGCCATGGGAAATGAAGGGGAAAGGGAGCACATCTGGATGGGATGTACTTCAGAGGGTCAGCATGGACACAATGGGCTGCAGTGATTCTATGATTCTGTGAGATGATTTAGGCTGTCCTTTCAGTGCACTGCATTCCATCAGAAAGATGGCACCTGCAACGTTCACCCCAGGTACCCTCTGCCTGTTCAGGTGGATGTTAAAGTTGGAAACTCAATACATGGGAGACAGGTAGGAGAGTCATGACCCATTCATTCAACACAAAATGAATAGGTGACACATGTTAGATGCTGCCAACTACCCACAAAAACAGCACATCAAATGTAAGCCACTGAATGTGACATTTGCTGGGATGCCCTAGGAGCATGGAATGGTGCTGAAAGGTGTAGGTTCTTCACTCAGAATTTTCAGGAAAGGTAACTGAAACTGCAAATGGATCCAATGCACAGACACTGACCTCGCAGCCCAAGCAAAGGCCATTTTGTATCCTCCAAGCCGGCTGCAGATTTGCTTGGCAGCTTTAAGGACTTTCTGAGCAGCCTGGAGATGGAGAGGAAGGATATCAGCACATGGTTGGAAACAAGGTCAACTCAGATAACAAACTGCATGCACTGTGGATGCTGGAAGTTGGATAATTCAGATAACTAATGAAACATAGGCTAATTGTCACAATATTGGCAATCACATTAATCCATGTCATTGACACTTCCTTACAATATATAGTCATAACAGCAAGCTCCAAGGGAAATGTTCAGGTGTTCAGTGATTAGGAGGTATATGAAATTCAGTAGGCTCTGTAACACACAATATAACACTCTTTGTTACTGAGATGAAAATACCTACCCTTCAGGGTACAACGATGAAGGAAACTTCCGTAAGTGAAGAAGGTGAGGGCTATCAGAGCTCATTTTTTTCAGGCAAGACAAATCTTAAATTGGCAGTTTCTTACAAGGGTATGGATCGTGGTCAGTGTTCAGCAGGAAATTCTTGATTCACCATCAGTTTTTTCTCCAAACAATAACTGAATGATGATGCTAATAGGAAGGTGCAGGTACTCTGACCCCTGTGGCTGTGACATACTTTCTCAGTGAAAGTATGAGGAGACAGCATCATACCTAATGTGACTCACAAGAAACCTCATTCTACCTGCCTTAGAGATTGGCAATAGCAGGTGATGGATGCCCACGTACAAGACTGGCCATGAGGTTGTATGGAAAAGCGGAGCTGAAGAATTTAAACAAAAAGTTTGCCTAATGGTGACTGTGTAACCATTGTCAATTGTCGTACAAAACTCACATTTGGTTTGACAAATCTGTTTTAGGGAAGAAAATTTGTCATTCTTGCCTGATCTAGCCTACATGTGACTCCAGGCTCATAGCAGCATGATAGACTGGATAACTCAGGATGGGCAACGAATGTTAACATAACCAGTGACACCCACATAAAATGAAGGAACAAAACAAAAAACAATCAGATTAGCCATGATACTATTGAACAGCATACAGGCTCAAAGGGACAAAATTGCCTAGTCCTAGTCTGAACTTGTATACTTACATGGATGTTAAAATGCCTCCCAGTTGCCCTTGAGGCAGTGGTGGTAAATGCTGTTGATATGCTGCAGGGAGACCCACAAAGGCAGAAAGAGGAAGTTCAGAGTGGGGTACCATAGATCAATAAGGCCAAATTGTATGTTGACGTCTTGTAAATTCGGCATTGCAAGCTTTTCTGACTGTTTCCTCCCCTGGGAATTAAGTCATTGATGCAGCCCTCCAAGCAGGCCAACTGTTGATCTACAGAAAGATCTCTAAGCAATTTCTGTTTCACTGACCTTTTTGTGTTCTTTCTCAAGGATTACCTGAGCAATGGCAGGAAAGCAGTAGGCAAAACATCAACAATTTATATTTATACAGCACTACTCACACATTGAAGCTCTGCAAAGAGTTTCACAAAGTTATAACAGGAAATCTGATACTCTAATATTGGGACAAAACACTTAAAGCGAAGTTTAAAGGAGAGGGAGAAATTGAGGTAAAGGGCGGGGGGGGGTCTGGTGTGAACAGCAAGAGTGAGAGCATAAAAGAATGAGCAAGGGACAAAGGCCATGAGAATGTGAGACAGCAAGAGAGTGATGGGGAGGAGTATTGGGGGTGGGGGATTGGAAATCGAGAGGGGGGGGAAGGCGGGATGAGGGGGACACGGGGTGGGGGGGGGAGAGAGGGGGAGAGAAGGGGGAGAGAAGGGGGAGAGAAGGGGGAGAGAAGGGGGAGAGAAGGGGGAGAGAAGGGGGAGAGAAGGGGGAGAGAAGGGGGAGAGAAGGGGGAGAGAAGGGGGAGAGAAGGGGGAGAGAAGGGGGAGAGAAGGGGGAGAGAAGGAGGGCGGAGGGTGAGACAGGGATGGATAGAGGGGGCAGATAGAGAGAGGGTGGGGAGAAAGAGAGAGAAAGGGGGAGCCTGAGAGGGGAACTGTGAAAGGGGGTGCAAATGGGAGAAAGCAGCAGAAGCAGGACTACCAATGGTGGTGCAATTAATGTTGGAGATGTTGAATAAATAAGAATGGCAGGCACACAGCTATCTTAGAGATCACAGATACACGAAGCAATGAGGCTTTGGATGGATTTGAAAATATAGACTAAACTGTTAATGACAACAGTTCCTCCACTCACTAACCTACTTGTAAGCAATGCAGATAGACGGGCTATAACAGCGAATATACTTCAGAAACAGATAATTGGCTGCAAAACATATTGGAATGTCTCCGAAGACATAACAGGGAGCTGTAAAAATGAAAGCCTTCCTGTTTATATCAAGGCAATCCTTATAAAATATTGCTCTGGATAGGCAACCATGACATTAACATTCAAACAAAATTATCTGCATACTTTCCTTTTCAAATTTCATTCCTGATGGAAATGTTTTCCTTTAACACCTTCAAGATGCAACCGACTCAGTGGTGTCTTTGCATAGGTTGTAAACCTGCTTGGATGGTAAATAAATGATTCTGTACTTTTAAGATCCCTATGTTCATACCATCTGAAGACCAAAGCAAACTAAAAAAGGAACAGGAGGAGGCCATTCATTCCCTCAAGCCTGCTCTGACTTTTATTCCAATCATAGCTGATATATATCACAACTCAATACCTCTCTGTACCCTCATCCAACAACTATTGACCAAACTCAGTCTCGAAAGCCGATTGCACATGGCAGCCTTCGGGGGAGAGAACTGCAGATTTGTGCTCCCTGTTCTGTGAAACTCTGCTTCATGATTTCACTCTGAAAAGCGTATGAATTATGGCGAGTGGTCATTGTTACAGACTGGAGGTCAAACCCCTCTGATAATTAAAACCAAAACACTCAGAGAAGCTTGCCTCACCTTGTTACCTGCTGAAGGAAATGGGGAAAATGATGCAACCTGCCTTTCACCTCCCAATCTGTTACAAAGAAGATGTTAAAAATGAAAAAGAATCCCTGATGCTCACTTTATAAGCAGCAAGTAACAATTTCTTCATCTAACTCTGACAGTAAACAAATTCACAGACCTGCTAATAAACTGAACATTTCCCACTTAACAACCAACTATTCCCAAACAGAACAAAGTCCTAATGGCATGCTATTCCAACAAATATAAGTTCCACCTATATAATCCAAAGTAATTAGAAAGATAAATTTAAAACTTAGACTCTCAAAACTACAGTCAGAATGCATCTTTAGGAATGTTCTATGCCTTTTCCACTATTCTTCAATCAGGAATTATTTCTTTGTCAATTCTTTGTGTCAGGAGTATTGGCTAAGAGTACCATGGTACTGCTAGATGGTGCTCAACTGGAGAGCTTAAAGATTTCTGTGAGAGCCAGAGTTTTACTCTTCAAATGGCAGTTCACTCTCGCAGAGCTCTCACTCGTCTTATATACCCTTGATGACTTGTCAATTTTCTGAAAATAGGATTCGTCCTGGGTTGTTAACACCATCAGATTTAAATTTGATTGGGTTTTGGTATCCCAGGTCTGGTTTAAATTAATTAGCTGATATTCAAGCTGGTTGCCTTGACATCATAACAAGCCTAGGTTGCCAACTACAAAGCCAATTTATACATTTGTTACAATTTCAGAACTGTCTGTGTATCCACAGCTGCTTGCAGACATTTCTTTCTTCTCTTCAAGCCTTTAAAAGTACAGTACCTCTTAAAGGGATCACACACTCTTTCCCCTATCATTTTTATTAACAAATTCTAACATCCTGCCTTCTAATTCACAAGTAATCTACCCTGCTTCGCAACAGTTATAGGATACAAAATGTTAATTCTGCTTTCTCTCCACAGGCGCTGCCAGACATGAATTTCTCCAGCAATTCCTGTTTGTGTTTCCCTCATTCTTCTCAATGTCTCCCCACCCAGAACAGTTTCTAGTTCAATGGATTATCAATTCCTTTTTGCTTCTAAAAGGTCAATTGTTTAAAAATGAAACATTAAATAGAAGTTTCCCCTCTTGGGGGTTTAGGGAGGTGCCTTCACAAGTACCTTGTTTGCATCTGAACTTTTGATATATGGTTCAGCACACTGGGCAATCCCTCCTTGTAGCACTTTCTCCACTCGTGCGACTAGAAAGATATCCGGATGAGGGGCAGTCACTGAAAAGATCCCCTGCAAAGAAAGTCACAAACACACAAAACATTAGAAACAAAGTGATGAGTGAAATGGGAGCAGACCACTTTCTTTTTCAAGAAGAGACTTCTTTCACAGCACCACACCTCGCAGTGCAAAGGGAGGCCACTTGGCCCATCATGACTCCTATAAATCCCTTTCTGCACAGTCTTACAAAGCTCTCTCTGTTAAACTAAAGGCTAACACGATCAAAGATGAAGAGTACCATCAATTGCGGGAGGTTGGTCCATTTTCTGCTAGCATTCCCACAGCAATACCTCAGCGAAACAACAGTCTGCTTGTCTGGTTTGAAATTCAATAAAAGCTTGGCATTTAACTATTCCATACTGCATTCTCATTGTTGATGTTTCAATCAGAGTCAACTTCCCAACCAATCAGCAACCACTTCTCATTCAGGAATAAAACAATTGCTTCTTTTGTGATTTTGTAGTCTTCAAATTCTGTCCTGATAGGAGCAACAGCTTCCAGAGAAAGCTCTGTAATATCAAGTGATGACCATTTTGGATAAATAATACAAAATGTTGACAAAACTGTCAATGACCAATGGTGCTTCAAGGTTCTTTACCAGCATTATCATTACTCACTTCTATAAATTCCAGGGAGCTATTAAGTTCTCTTCGCCATAATCCACACTTCACATATTGTTGAAATTGACTTAGGGACTATAATGATGCAATTCCTCTTACCGAGGTTATCATTCACTTTCACATGGTGCAACATTAAAATGTCAGGGAAGGCGCGTCTTCATGCCCAAAATGCCCACTCAATTTTCTTGTTTGGGACTTCTTCCATTAACAATTACCACAACTAAAAATGATTGTCAATTGCTATCGATATCAAAAAAGATACCCCGTCAACTTGCACAGAGCTTTTCCAATTATACAGGAAATGAAGAGGACCTGGCTCAGTGTGCATTCCCAATGTAACTTCATCAAGCACAATTGAGTACAGCTCTACCTTTATGGGATCTGTACTCTCATAAGAACAGTGACAAATGGCTTCAGTAGTAAATGAAGCCAATATGTTGATGGACTGAGAAACAGTGCTTCGGATACAAACTCACCATTGTCTCAGGAATTCTACCTGTTTTGGGTAGCGAAGAAGCCTCTCAGCCACTCCTTTAACACGATCGTCATTACCCGTTGGAGAATTTGGAGCAGTAGCCCCATTTTCAGGTCCACCCTCGACACTTCCCAGGAACATCTGCCGAACTGCAGGGGGGTTCAAGTCCACGTGGAAATCTTCAGAGATCTTGCAATTATTCTTTGCATCAAACAGTGCGAGGGTCACAAAGAAAGGTTCAACCTGGTATTCGAATACAAGGCCATGGTGAAGTCAGGGATGCGGCCTGCGAGCTGTGTCAATTTGCATGCATTCTTCCAACAGCATCATGAGACAAACAGTGTAACATTAAAAACTATTCAATTGGGACAGGACTTTGATCGTTCTCCACTACGGCACATGGGGTTAATTGTTCTCCAGCATCAAAGAGACAGACAGGATTATAGCTATTGTATCTGCAGTGCTTTCAGGGTACTACACATATCTGCCACATAACTGTTCCTGTTCAAATTATATGGGCATAGACATTTATGTACTTTTCACACTTTTCATAATCTTAGGATGCCCTAATAGTGGCTCAATAGTGAAGTACTCTTGAACAGCAGCCACAGTTATAGTGTGAGAAATATTTGCTTGCTAGTACAGAACTTAAACCTTGCCAAAGAGAGACATGAAGCAAAGCTTTTCATTCTGAACTCATCAGGACTAATACACATGAAAACAAGGCCCAGAAAAGTAACAACAATTTAAGATGGTTGCCAACCAACTATAATCCAACTAATCGGCACTCTCTTCCCATGCTGTATCAATTTTTCCTTCCTTTCTAAAGGTAATTTTCTTGTTTTTCAGACCTGATTAATGCAAAATAGGAACCACAACTTCATGACCCCTTTTAGCAAGGTTAAATGTAGTAAATTGAGAGCCAATTTGTGCACAAATGTGATGTAGACTGGATAATCTTTCTGATGATGTTGAAGGTTAAATGTTGGTTCAGGATACTAGGGAGAACTTCACTGCTCAGGGAACGTGAACATAGTGGCTTATACAAAATATGGCACATTTTGGACAATGCAGTACTCCCTCTTTGTTACACTGGAGTGACAGTTGAGATTTTGAGCTTAAGACTCTGCAGTGCTGGCATAAATCCTCAACCTTCTGACACAGCTGAAAGATGGGTATGCAAACAGTATGACGGAGATATTAAACAACACTTTGTGTTGACCTTCCATGAAACACCAAAGATTACAAAAAAGCAGGGAACAAAGGGCCAAGAATGGGCGACAGTGTAAGCAAAGAAATGCACTGAAGAAATTAACAGAACTAAAAGTGGACAAATCCTGATGGCCTGCACTTTTGGATTTTCAAACAGGAAAGTACAAAGTTAGTGGACACATTTCAAATAAAATTCTGGAATTCCCTGCAAGTTGGAACAATATCCATGCATTGGAAGACAACAATCATCAGCCTGGTGTATGAGAAAGGAGTCAAAAAGACAATAGTGAAGCTAATCAATCATCTGGGTCCAGGAAAGTACCAGACTTTAGAATGGAACAAGATGCTTAGAAATTGATAATCTGGTGAGGCAGAGTTGAAAAAGTCCTTTATTTTTGTGTTTTTATTTTAAATCATGAAATGAGAAAGAAATGCTTTAAAATGAGGGATTTGTAAAGATTGCATCATGCTTTGATTAAAAGAAATGAATCTGACTCTCATTGCAAGTATTGTTTAGACAGCAGCTCAGTCAAGCAATGACTGAAGTCTTGTTGCAGAGAAACTGGAGCTGAGGGGTTGTCTACAGATGGAGCTTTTGTTTTGATTAATTCATGGGATGGGAGCATCATTGGCTGGCTGGCCAGCCTTGTTTGCCTGTTTCTAGTTTCCCTCAAGGAGGTGGTAAGCTGAGTTTGTGAACCACTGCAGTCCACCTGCTGTGGGTTGACAAGCAACATCATTAGGGAGGGAATTTCAGGACTTTGACCCAGCGATGTTGAAGAAATGAAAATACATTTCCAGGTCAGGATGGTGAGTGACCTGAGTGGGGGAATTGCAGGTGTTGGTGTTCTCACGTATCTGCTTCCTTCGTCCTTCTACATGGAAGTGGTCATGGGATTGTAAGGTGCTATCTAAGGATCTCTGGTGAATTTCTGCAGTGCATCTTGTAGATAGTACACACTGCTGCTTCTGAGCGTTGATGGAGGAGGGAGTGGATGCTTGTGAATGATGGTATCAAGCTTCTCGAGTGTTGTTGGAGCTGTACACATCCAGGCAAGTGGGGAGAATTCCATCATATTCCTGACCTGGGTGACAACAAGAAACCAATTGCTTTTGTGAATGAGAGGCCAGTTATCAATGGCAAACCTCTATTGCCTGCCAACAACTGTGTGATTAATTGCAGGGTATCTGAATAGCTTTGGGATTGTGAACAAGATACAGAGGAGCTATTCAGACCAAGAGCAACCCTGTAGTTCTCTTCTAGTTCTTTGCAATGAAGGCTACCTCAAGCCTGAAGGAACCAGTTTATCTCACCTTCATCGATTGCTACAAGCTGTGGCTTTTAATTGAGAAGTCAGAGTGAACCAGCCATCCTGTGGCTCTTGTAAACCAGTGGAAGCATTCGGTGTATGGAGACAGAGAAGCAGCCTTCCCTTAACCAAAATCACAATGACTACTCATGATTAATCTGAGCCTTTCCAAGTAATAGAGTATCAACAGGACAAATAGACTCTTCTGTACTGTAACAATTCTTTGCTTCTGGTTCTGTCACTGCCAAAGGGAGATAATAAGATTTTTGTTTGCCAGAAGTGATCATTGCCTGGCACTCAAGTGTTATGATTTCTGCTTATAACTGGATGATGTCCAGATCTTGTTGCATTTCCACATGGACTCCTTCAGCATCTGGCCAGTCGTGAATGGGGCTGAACACCGTGCAATCATCAGCAAACATCCACAATTCTGACCTCATGATTAAGGGGAGGTCACTGATAAGACAGCTGAAGATGGTTGGGACTAGGACACTACTCTGAGGAACTCCTGAAGAGATGCCCTGAAGGTGAGATGACTGACCTCCAAAAACCACAACCATCTTCCTCTGTGCTAAGTAGGGTTGCAACTAGCAGAGAGTTTGCCCCTGATACCTATTGATTCCAGTTTTGCTCAGGCTTCATGATGCCACCTATCATCAAATCTATCTTTGATTTGAACATCAGTCACTCTCACGTTGCCTCAGGAATTCAGGTCTTTTGTCCATGTATAAACCAAAGCTGCAATGATGTTAGGAGCTAAGTGAACCTGGCAGACAAAAACCAAGCATCATCATTGAGGAAATGTTGCTTGATAGCACAACTGATAAATAAGAGTAGAATGATGAGGCAGTAATTGGATTTGTCCTGCTTTTTATGTACAGGACATTCCTGAGTATGTTTCCACATCCTCAGGTAGATGCCAGTATTGTAACTGTGCTCAAAGAGCTTGGCTAAGACAGTGGCCAGTTCTGGATGTCTATTGTCTGAATGTTGTCAGGGTCCATAGCCTTTGCAGTATCCAGTGTCTCCGCATGTTTCTTGAGATTACATGGAGTGAACAGAATTGGTTGAAGACTGGTATCTGTGACATTGAGGAACTCAAGAGGAGACCAAGATGGATCAGCAATTTGGCACTATTGCTTACACATGCTTGCAATATTTCAGCCTTATCTTTTGCACGCAAGTGCTAGGATCTTCCATAATTGAGGATGAGGATATTTGTAGACCCTCTTCCTCCAATGAGTTGTTTAATTGTCCACCATCACTTATGACTTGATGTGCCAGGACTGTAGAGCTTAGATCTGATCTGTTGACTGTAGGATCACTTAGCTCTATCACTTGCTGCTAATGCGTTTTCCAAGTAAGTAGTTCTGTGTTGTAGTTTTACTGGTTATAATGGCATAGTATGGAATATATGGGGGCCAGGAATTTGCAAATTGTGGTTGAATACAATTCTGTTATGGCTAACAGTACCTCATGGATATTCAGATCTGAATTGCTAAATCTGTTTGAGCTCTACCTCATTTAGCACAAGTACTATGTAACATGCCATAGGGTGTTCTCAATGTGAAGACAGGGCTATGAATCCAGGGGGATAGCGCAGTGATCATTCCTACCAACAGAGTCTGCAGCAGGGAGATTGCTGATCATAGAGTCATACAGCCCAGAAACAGACCCTTCAGTCCAACCTCTCCACGTTGACCCGAAATCCCCATCTGACCTAGTCTCATTTGCCAGCATTTGGACTCATATCCCTCTGAGCCCTTCTGTTCACATACATATCCAGGAGCTTTTTAAATATTGTAACTGTACTTGCCTCTACCACTTCCCCTGGCAGCTCATTCCATACACACAGCACCCCCTGCGTGAAAAAGTTCCTCAGGTCCTTCCTAAACTCTTTCCCTTCTCACCTTAAACCTATGGCGGCACGGTGGCTCAGTGGTTAGCACTGCAGCCTCACAGTGCCAGGGACCCGGGTTCAATTCCAGCCTCGGGTGACCATGTGGAGTTTGCACATTCTCCCCATGTCTGTGTGGGTTTCCTCCGGGTGCTCCGGTTTCCTCCCACAGTCCAAAGATGTGCAGGCAAGGTGGATCAGCCATGGTAAATTGCCCGTAGTGTTCAGGGATATGTGGGTTATAGGGGATGGGTCTGGGTGGTATGTTTCAAGGGGCGGTGTGGACTTGTTGGGCCGAAGGACCTGTTTCCACACTGTTGGGAATCTAATCTATGGCCTCTCGTTTTGGACTCCCCTACCTATCCTGGGAAAAGGACTTTGGCTATTCACTCTATCTATATCCCTCGTGAATTCAGAAACATCTATAAAGGTCATCCCTCAGCTTTCAAAGCTCCAGGGAAAATGTACTCCAGCCTATCCAGCTTCTTCCTATAGCTCAAACACTTCAGTCCCAGCAATATCTTTATAAATCTTTTCTGAAATCTCTCAGGTTTAACAACATCCTTTCTGTAGAAGGGCAACCAGAATTGTATGCAATACTCCAAAAGTAACCTCACCAACGTCCTTTACACCCAAAATATCCCAACCCCTATATTCAATGCACTAATCAATAAAGGCAAGCATACCCCAAACACCTTCTTCACCACCCTATCTACCTGCAACTCCACTTTGAAGGGACTACTATGTACCTGCAACCCGAGGTCATTTTGTTTGGTGACACTCTCCAGGGCCTTGGCATAAAGGGTATAAGTCTCGCCCTGATTTGCCTTACCAAACTACAACACCTCACATTTATCTAAATTAAATGGCATCTGCCACTCCTCAGCCATTGACTCATCTTATCAAGATCTCGTTGTACTGTTAGATCACCTTCTTCAGTATACCACCAATTTGTCCAGAACTTGTTAGAGGCCTCACCATGTTCTGCATCTCAGTAGTGTCCTTTAAGATTAGTCCAGCCTGGTCAGCAGCAGTGCAAACCCACTGCACTTGGTGATGGACACTGATCACACAGAGTACAATCTGTGGGCACACCACCCTCAGTAGCCCCTCTAAATGGTGTTAAACATGAAGGAATGCTGATCCATCAGCTGAGGGGGAATGGTAGGTGGTAATCAGCAGGAGCTTGCCGTTTGACCTTATGTGATGAGACTTCATGACATTCAGAGTCAACACTGAGGCCTCCCAGTGTAACTAAGCCACCATCTCTGCTGGCTTTCTCTTGGAATGTAGGATTGCCCAAAGTGCTTCATAGTCATAAAAATGTGTTGGAAGTGGAGATACTGTATTAATTCAGTAAACAGGGATAGGCAATTTGCACACTGCAAGATTTAAGAAAGAATGGTCAGTTAATGACCAATCAATATGCTTATTGATGAGGAATACAAGTTGGTAAGTTGTGGAAGCTCCTTTTTGAAAGAGCGCCATAGAATCTTTTGTATCTGCCTGGAGGACAGATAAGAAAATGGTCGAACCTTTCAGTGAAACAATCAGCTCCTCAAGTCTGTCTACAATTCAATTAGATCACAGCTGACATTTTCCCCCTCCAAAACCCATTTGGAAATGGGTTCTTGAACTCACTTCCAAAGCTGTCTGGGTACAGGGGATCCAGATTTGTGAAATGTTTCTCAAGATACCTCTGAAATGTCCTAGCTCCTTGTTTTTTTAGTATTTGGCCAGAGGAGAAAGGGTATTTAGAGACAACCTATCAAATGCTTTAACCATCTCGATTACCTTATACATATCATTCCTTCATCTTCAGCACTGGAGGGAAAACAAGTCTTGGCTCCAGAACTTCTCATAAAACAGACAGAATTTCCTTTACTGTTTTAACTTCCATCAGTCTCAATCAGTCAGAAAATAATTGAAAACAATTACAATTTAATCTCTCTACCATCAGCCATTTGTAGCTCTCCATGTTACCGCAAGATAATCTGGTGCCTTGAATAGTAACTAAGAGTGAAGAATGACTAAACTAAAACTGACAGTCTGCAAACTGTAAATGATTGAAGGGTGAACAGGGAATGAAGGAGACTGCTTGGTTTTTTAGTATTCTAACTTTCTCATGTTGACACAGTCATTCTTTAAATTCTTGAATGATTGCCACTAGTAGGAAGCACTGATTCTACTTGCGCTCAATTGTAACTGTCTTGGTGTTATTTTTCAACCAATGGTGTAAGACATAAAAGCTCCATGTGCAAAGACTGAGAATGGGCCAAATTTTCCAGACCCAGGATTGACAGTGACCTGATGTATAGTCTAGGATACATCCTGACGCATTAACTACTGTGGTAATTCCCCATGACGTCTAAACTACAGATGGGCAATTCTCTTGCTCACCACAACATTGCGAGATGGAGACTTGGGGCAGTTCTGACAACTTAGCTAAATTGTTATTGAAGAAATGTTAAGACTGATTAAAATCTAGCCAGACTTCTGAGTGACTCCACAGTTGAATTTCTAACCACATGTTGAGGACCCAATATTCTAACCTCAACACCGCCACCATGACCCACTACCCACCACAACAAACACACCTTTGTGCCCTCAACCACATCCCTCACAACACCCTATACAATCTGCCTACCCCTCCCAATATGCCATCTACACAACCAGACCTGGAGAAGCACCCCCAACTTGAATATCTCCCTATGAGTAGACCCGAGCAGCTACCAACTCAACTATCCACCTCACCCACTCTACCAGTCACCTTAATCAGCTACCTATTCACTCATTCATTTACTCGCCCATTAACAATCATTCACAGTGGACATTTAAATTCGAAAGATTAATGGGATGCTCTCCTTTATTACAAGAGGAACTACACTTAATAAAAGAATATTGCAATACAATATACAAGGCTTCATTGATTTTATATCTTAAAAACTGTGCATTAGTTTTGGTCTTCACATTTAAGGAAGGTCTTCATATTTAAATGAGTTGGAGGTGATTCGTCCAGAGGAGGTTTGCTGAATTGATACCAGAAATGAGTGAGCTGACTTATGAGGAAAGGCTGGACCAACAAGGCTTGTTTCTACTGGAACTTAGAAGAGTGAGATGAAGTGTTTTGGCAGTCCCTGCATTGTAAGCAAAGCTCTGTTATAGTGTCATACAGCATAGAAATAGACCCTCTGGTTTAACCGTCCATGCCGACCTTGTTCCCAAACTAGTCCCACCTGCCTGCACTTGGCCCATATCCCTCTAAACCTTTCCTATTCATATACTTATCCAAATGTCTTTCAAATGTTGTAACTGTACCTGCATCCACCACTTCCTCTGGAAGTTCATTCCACAGACAAACCACTCTCTGTATAAAAAAGCTGCTTGTTATGTCCTTTATAAATTTTTCTCCTCGCACCAAAAAAAAAGCCCCCTAGTTTTGAACTCCTCCACCCTAGGGAAAAGACCCTGGTTATTCACCTTAGCTATGCCCCTGATCTTACGAATCTCAATAAGGTCATCCCTCAGCCTCCTATGCTCCAGTGTAAAAAGTCTTACCAGTCCATTTGCAAATTGATTTGTGTGTAAGTTGGAACACAATACAGGACAATGTAAAATAGTTCTTCATAAATACAGGAAATGTTTGTATGTCAGAACTTTAAAATTAATATTAATACAGGATTGCATTTTTAAAGAACAAACATTCATAAGTCAGACGTTTAGTAATTGGGGACCCTCCATGTAAGATTCTGAATAATCCTCGCAAGCTGGATGTGACATTTCCACTAATGGGTGAGTCCAAAACTATGGGCACAGTTTCAAAATCAGGGTTTTTTTAAGGACAGAGATGAGGAGCATATTTTTCTTTCTGAGGGTTGTGTGCTTTTGGAACTCAGCCTCAGGAGGTGGGGTGATATACTTTTAAGATGCAAATGGTTAGATTTATGTTAGGCAGGAAATCAAGGATTATAGGAAGTTGACAGGAATGTGGAATTTGAAATGCATTAGGATCAGCCATGATCTAATTGAATGGTCTAGTAGACTCAAAGGGCTGAATGGCCTACTCCTGCTCCTATTTCTTAAGTTCGTATTTCATGCTGTAAAGAGGTGTGATGTCTGATTATCCCTCAATTTTGAGCAGCTGCAACAGAGTTCTCTGAAGAAGTCAGCACTCCAGGGTCCTGGAAGTGACAGGCTTGGAAAGTCACGTTTATTAATGCAGAGCAGCATGGTGTCAGGGGAACGTTCAGGTGGATTGAAAATCAGACCTCAAAATTCCTGGGCTGATCATTCAGAGCTCATCCAGCCAACTACTGTAGAGCATTGATAAAACAGTGATCAGAATGGCTGTATTTCTTTTGTAAAATCAAAGGAACATGAAGTCAACAAGGTCTCTAACACAAGTTAACTCTAACAAGAATGCAAGAACCAGGGGAGGGACATTGAGCCCCGCCAGCCTGTTCTATCACTATATTAGATTATGATTTGATTCCTCATGGTGAAGACAATCATTTGGAGCTCCAGTGTGAGAGAAAGGGACAGCTGAGACAGATCCCTACAAAGATAGTTCTGCAAATAGGCCAGGGTAGCATAGGCAGTTTAGTTTTGAATGAGTTACTGGCTCAGGATTTCCTCTCCTAATGGTTTCTTCCTGCCACTGATACACAATTGCTTTTACAGGAACCAACTCAAAACTAATTTGAGTTGGTTTGCAACAGATCCAGTGATCCTGATGGAGCTTCTCCCAAGGCTCACAGTCAACCTCAAACCCAGCAGAGTCATGCCTTTAGAATCTCCTGGTATAGCTTCCTTTGAATGCCATGAGAGTGCACTTTTGACTCAAGCGCTCCAGAGGGGATTCAGTGAGTGAGTGTTAGGCGTTGTGGCTCCTGACCAGTCCAGCTCAGTGGTGATTGCCTCAGTATGATACAGATATTTAGCACGCAAACTCAGGTTAGCACCCAGTAACTTTCCTCCTCAGACCTACTGAGCAATTAATTACATCAGGGCATCAACTTTGACTCTGTTGGGAGCATTTGTAAGTGAGTTTGAAAAGTTGGGGAAGCAAATGCTTGAGTCTATGATCTATGAGGGTACACAAGTGCAGCTATGATAAAGTACCAAATTATTTAGCGGGGTCGCCCCTTTGATCATTACAATAATCAGAGTTCCTGCTTAGTGTCCTGATGAGCAGTCACCCCTAAACCATCACCATCACTGATGGTTACAGACTGCTGTGACAAGCTGATATGAGATAGTTTGCTCAGTGAAAGAGGCAGAGTACAAAAGCATTAGGCTGAAGTTTTATAACTTGCAGGTTAGGTCACTGCAGCACTACTGTCTCCAACTCTAGAAATAGTAGGAAGGAACGCAAGGTCTTTGTGGGAATGCAGATCATATGTACTCAAATCATTTCAGGGAGAATGAACTCAGAGACCAGGACAGCGGGGACAGGGATTTTGTCAACAAGGAAGTGAAAGGGGAGATTAAATACAACTTTGCAAAGTCAGAAGGAGCTTTGATTATAATGAAATAAAAAGAAACTGGTAAGAAGGTCAGGAGCCAGAGAACACATATTCTAGAACCAGAGGGAAGATAAGAAAATCTTTGTTTAAAACCAGTGAGTTGTGATAGGCAATGCACTGCCCAAAAGGTGATGGTAGCAAATTCAGTAATTTAAGATTTGAAAAGGCATCATATATACATAGGAAAACAAATTGTTTTGTAGGCTTTTGGGAAAGAGCACGCTAAGTGAGGTTAATTGAGCCATTCAATCAATCAAAACTGGTGGACTGAATGGCCTCCTTGTGCACCACAAGACTGTGAACCAAAAAACAATTTAAGACCGGTATAAATGTTTGTGGGATCATGCTGTACAAACAGATTTGCCTTTTACTGCTGTACAAGAAAGATAGCTGCTCAAAAGTAATTCACTGGTTAGAAGGCATTTTGTCACGGGATAATTAGCTCTGATTCAAAAGAAAGGTTTCTTGTCACTTTATGCCAATTATTTGAACTCCAGCAACTTTTAATCATCACAAGCGCACACCATTCTTTCAACTGTACTGCACAGTATGTAAACAGAAGTTTGATATTTCTTGCAGAGGGTTCCATGTCAAACTGCACATTGATGACAGAAACAGATCTGTCCAAACATGATAAATGCTTTCAATGCAACTCACGTTTGTTGGCATGCCATTTGCCTGCTCATTCACACAGCCTTGAAGAGCAAAAGTCAAGTCGTGGCACTTTACCATAAAGCGCTTGCCAAACTTCTCCTCAAAGGGCCTCACGTCTGGCTCAATTCCTGAAAAATCCAGCTTCTTAAAAAAATAAGGTAGCAGTCAGCAGCTGAGACAATCGTCAAGTCTACACAATTTATTTGGTTTTAATTTACTTTTCACAATTCTTTACTTTAGGGCTTGTCTTGTCAGTGCCCTTCCTACACCTCCGTTAAGATGGATGTGGGATGTGGTGAACAGACATCGTTTTGATCTTTGCTTTTCCTTGTTTGGACAGTAAGGCCTCTTGTTATCATGACTACATCAACTGACAAGTTAACCAGTCAAAGTTGTTCCCACATTTTCACTGCCCAGCTATAACCGACTAAAGAGCTCTGTAAAAGAGGAAAAGTGGGGGCCGTTTCAAGCTGTACAATCACACCTGTAGGTGTGAAAAATACTCATTAAGTGATACATATCTCAAGCATCTCCAGTCCCTCCTCGAGACATAAACACTCGGTCTTAATTTAATGGTTAATTTGGGGTCATCATGGACCCCACACGTTCTTGCTTTAACAATTTTAAAAAAGGGGATTATGAGTACTTCCCAACAGTTATCAAATTCCTACAGTGCAGTAGCTGTTAAAATTATACTCTCAAATTCTGACTGATCAAAGGATTTCTGATTTTCTCATTAAAGATTTTGCACATGAATAATCAATTTTATGCTTTTCAGAGTTCATCAATTACCATTTGGTCCTAAACTGGAAGATGGCATATGGGACGAATGAAGGAGAATGGAAGGTATTCAAAAATAGGTAGGTTGAATAAACTCAATTTATAAAAGGGAACTTTCTTGATGATCTAACTGTATGTACAATGTTAAAATATATCTTACAAATCACATTTAATAAGTGTAACTAATTGTGTTGCAGTTCATAATTCCCAAACACTTCCGCATACTCATGTTTTGTTATAAATACAGAAAGCAAATCTATTCAGATTTGAATCTGCTAACATTTTGTTTGTAAAACTGCACTGCGAATATATATTGTGAGCAGCAAGCAATCAAGATGCATATCAAGAAAGAGCATTTGCCGAAGGTAGAATTTCAGCAGACTTTCTATTTTCCTTGCATATTATAGGCAAAACAGATCAGAGTCCCTGTCAAGCAACGTTAGTGAGTTTCTTGGTCTCGGGCAACTAATTTGATCTGATCTTGCACACTAAAGAGGTACATGAAATGATTAAGTCATCATTTCTTTCTCCCCTAGGGATGTTTAAATGGTGTAAGGTCCAAAAACAAATGCTAGAGAATTCTTTATCATAATTATCAAACCATCCCTAATTAACACTGAGATAAACATTGTATTCGTTAAGCCCAAGCAAAACAACAGAACATGTAGTTTGGTTCAGCAAATTGAAACCCTAGATTTTACAAAGCATTAGTAATCTATAATTCATCAGTTCTACCTGTGCTTCTAGATCCATCACGAACAGTTTACACCGGCCTTCATTCCTGTTGACCTTGTTAAGGTAATCGGATTCTCGGGCATACTAGAAACATACAACATGTAACACCATTTACCTCATTTCAACATCAGAGTCTAGAGTCAGCACTGGGAATAGTCAGTAATTCCTTACTGAGAGTAAGTTGAGATAAGAAGAAATTTATAAGTAGAACCATCACGATGTTCACAACTGGAGTGAACAGTTCTGGTCCTTTTATTTCCAGAATGATATACTGGTGTTGGAGGCAGATGCATAAGATTGATCCCTGGTATGGAGAGATTGCTTTTTGAGGAGAGGTTGAGTTAGTAGGGTTTGTACTTACAGGAAAAATGATTGGAGACCTTCTTGGAACACATAAGGGGCTTAAAAGGGTAGATGTGGAGAGGTTGTTGCCCTGTTTGTGCATGAGTATAAGACGAAAGGCATCATCTCAGGATAAGAGGTCACACATTTAAGACAGATCTGCAGTTGTCTTTTTCTCTTATGGGGCAGTCAATTACCAAAGAAAGCTATAAAGACTGCGACATTAAGTTTATCCAAGGCTGAGGTAGACTGATTTTAATCAGGAAGGGAATCAAGGGTTATGGGGTAAGATGGGAAAATAGAGGGTTGAGGGTTAACAGATCAATAGAGCAGACTCAAGAGGCTGAAAGCCCTACTTCTGCTCCTAGGTCTTATGGTCTTCTGGATTTTGAACCGCCTTCAATTTGACCAACATCAGTCAAAAAATCTCACTTTGAACAATACACACTTAATGAATTTTAACGTGTTCTGAGGAAAGGTTGCCAGACCCGAAATGTTAACTCTGTTTTCTCCCCCATAGATGCTGCCAGACCTGCTAAGCTTTTCCTGCAACTTTGTTTTTGTTCCTGATTTACAGCATCTCCAGTTCTTTTGGCTTTAAATAAATTTTTAACTCCACTGAGACACCTCACTACACCTTCTCCTGTCTTAGGAAAAAGTTAATTCAAATTCAAAATACCTTCATCAACTCGGGATGCATACTTTTCTCTAAACTTTCCATCATGCTTTCAGACTTCCCATGGCCAAAGGACTCCTCGTCTGGAAATCAAACACACATTTTCAGAAGAATCACATTCCAGCAAACTGCAGAATTAAGGATGAACAGGCTAACTATTTGCATCATACCCAGGCTTCAGGACGGCCCAGAGAATGTGACAGCCCTCAAAAGGCAGGGACAATGAGGTAAATGGATGTACATGGCAAGATTTCACAAACAATCAAGGGTGCAAGACAACAAATTTTGTTTTGGGAATTCTGGTCAAGGATTTATGGAATTGGATACCAAGGTCTGCTTTCTTGTCTACATTTTTCAAAGTTGGACCTTTCACATTTTTTTATACTTAATCCTCTCAATTGCATTTTTGTACAGCTCTCTATGTGAAACTCCATCGGTCATGCTCCATATGAACAAGGTGTTTGAGTCAGCTTTGCACCATTTAATAAGACTGTGGCTGAATCTACTGCAACTCCAAGTCCACATCATCTTCTCCCTCTGATAACCTTTTGTCCCATAACTTACCTCCAATCTGACAGTACTCTGCGATAAAAATAATTCAAAGGCTCTGCTTCCACTGCCTTTTCAGGAAGAGAATTCCAAAAAACTCATTACATATCTTGAGATTTTAACAAAGGACAAATTTCAAAGAAAACAGGCACAGGATGAAAAAGCAACAAATGTCGTCTCTGGAAGAAGCAGTGGTTTGGACGGAGACATCCAGTCTACAAGACTGTCAGAGAAGTCACTTGGCCCAGTTTATATGCCGAATAAGGTTATGCCATTTTGAACCCAGTCAGAGGGGAAACAGGAGTGGCTCTCTCTCATTTTACTCTGACTCTGTCTCTCTCTCTCTCCCCCACCCCCAATCCGTCTTCATGACTCCTGTCGACAATGTGCGAGACCTGAAAGTCCACTGGAATCACCTTTCTCACATGGAGGGTTTTTGAAGAGGACTTTGGAATCTATCTTACTTCCTCCAGCAGAGGGAATTCTGCTAGCTACAACTATTCCACAGGACAGCTCATTGCCAATGGCTCGTGTGCAGAATAACTTTGGATAAAAAATACCAGTTGGGACCGTCCATGATGTGACTATTTCTCCTGAATTTAAATGTCACTCATTCAAAGTATTTTAAGAAAAAAACTGTCGTTTTTCATTTTTCTTTGGTTTCTCCCTTTGTTAAGGAGGGTAGCTCCATACATATGCATACTCCAAACTGTTTGTCAATGATCATTTCATCTTTCTTTGCGAAAGTTTTATTTGTCATAAGCTTTGCTGACTAAGGAAACCTTGCTAACTTGCTCTCACTGTTGAGCCTGATACAGTCCGACACCTACATAACTGTCCAATATCATCATCCTGGTTAAATTAAAGCTTTATAGAAACTAACGAAGGATTAGGACTAGGGCCGGAATTGCGTCATCCCTCTAACATTGATCAAAGCAGCTCTTTCGCAGGCTTGCTTGTTCACTCAGGTTCATTGACTAAATACTTTAAGGTTTAATTACCTAGTCCTGTCTCAGAGGGTTCACCATTCCGTCTCTCGGACAACACGCTGTCAACATTACTCTGAATGATCTTTCGCAGGGTTGTTATCCATTCTTCCATCTCCTGCTCACTCTCAGCCGCTAGGTGACAGCTACATTTCTCCTGCATTCGGAGTTCAAAGCCATAGCGGCGCATCTTTGAACACTGGAAAAAGAAACACCAGGTGTTCAGATGATCTATTGCCCCAACAGGTTCTGTTACAGATATTTTTAAGAAATACCAAGCAGTAACAGGGTTGGAACAGCTTGTAGTGAGATTAATAACAGCCTTAGACCAAGCTTCATTTAATTCCCCAAGTATTCCCATGCTTGTGATATAGACCCTTCCCATCAAAGAATTGCTGCATTGACTCTGTGTCCAATATATTGCCTGTTCAAAGAAACCTGTTCATGAAACAACATATTGTAGCTGTCTACTGTCTTCACCAGCTTCAAAATCTCTCCTCCCCAACCTGACCATCTTCCAATGCACCTATCGACTTCACACTTCCCACTAACCAACCACTATAACTTATACCAGCACAACTTATCTCCATCTCATCTGCCCTACTCCCAGCCCCACCCCCACCCCCATCCCCCTATTTTATTTCTGGGCCCCCCTCCCCAATTCCAGCCCTGACAAAGGGTTTCAGTTCGAAACATTGACTTTCCTGCTCCTCGGACGCTATCTGACTTGCTGTGCTTTTCCAGCTTCACATTTATTAACTCTACCTTTCAGCATCTGCAGTCCTCACTGTTTCTATATTGTAGCCTTTGTTTGGGTAGGGACAATGTGATCAGCACAGAGGTGTTTCAGTTAACTAAGCATTTTATTTGCAAGGGAATTTTTTTTAAAAGGAGTGGTCAATTTTTCAAACAGAGAAATTATTTTTAATGAATGCAAAACCTTGATTTGACCATGTGTAGAGTACCACGCACAATCATGGCCCCCATATTACAAACAGGACAGATCAACACTGGGGGGTTTCAGAAGAGATTTCCAAGGATGAACCGAGAATGGAGAAACATTCTAATCAGGGTGACTCTTTTGTCTTGGAAAACCAAGAAGTGGTCTGCTAGGTTTTTAATATGAAGCATGTATTTGATAGCATAAATACTAAAATGATATTTCAACTAAGAGAAGTCCAAAAGCAGGGGCCATCAATATAAGACAGTCACTAATCAATCTGATTGGGAAATGAGGAGTAACCTCTTTGGGCAGGGGAATAAAATTGAGTGAGAATGGAGAACTTGCTACCAAACCAGAATGGTTGAGGTGAATATTAAAGATGTCTTTAAGGTGAAACTAGGTAAGTGCTGAAGGAGAAAGGATTATAGGGACATGTTGAAGACTGACGTGAAGATGAGTGGAGACCTGCATTTAGCAGGATGTAGATGAGTTGTGTTGAACTGCCTGTTTTCAGTGTTGTGAATTTTGAGACATTCTACCTAAGACGCAGCAGCTCCCAAATTGCTCCAGGTTTCATTTCAGGGATCATTTCCATTTCCTGCATAGAAATAAATTATTATTTTGCTGATGGAAAACGGTTTGGAAAGTTTCATACCCTCCCTGTGACCAACAATTTCTTTTAGTTTTCCAACTAACTTGTTAGCATGTTCTAAGGTTTTTTTCTTTTTAAGTTCATTTGTGTGGGATGTGGTCGTCGCTGGCTGGCCAACATTTATTGCCATCCCATGTTGCCCTTGAGAAGGTGGTTTGAGCTGCCCTCTTGAACCGCTGCAGTCCACCTGCTGTAGGTTGACCAAATGCCATTAGGGAGAGAACTCCAGGATTTTGATCCAGTGACAGGGTGGAAAGGAGATATATTTCCAAGTCAGGATGGTGAGTGACTCGAAGGGGGTAAACTTGCAGGTGCTAGTGTTCTCATGTATTTGCTGCTCTTGTCCTTCTAGATGGAAGTGGTCATGCGTTTGGAAGGGATTGTCTGAGGATCTTTGGTGAATTTTTGCATGCATCTTGAAGATAGCACACAAGGCTTCTAATGAACGTCGTTGGTGGAGGGAATGGATGCTTGTGGATATTGTGCTATTTAAGCAGCTGCTTTGACTTGGATGGTGTAAAGCTTCATAAGTGTTTTGCAGTTGTACCCACCAGGCAAGTGAGGAGTATTTCATCACACTCCTGGCTTATGCCTTGTCGACGGTGGACAGGCTTTGGGGAGTCAGGAAGTGAGTTATTCGCTGCAGTATTCCTAGGCTCTGACCTGTTCTTGTTGTCACTGTGTTTATGTGGTGAGTCAGTTGGGTCTCTGATCAATGATAACCCCTAGAATGTTAATTGTGGGGGATTCAGTGACGGTCACATCACTGGATGCCAAGGGGCAGATTGTCTCTTATTGGTGATGGTCATTGCCTGGCAGTTGCATGGTGCAGAAGTTACTTGCCACTTGTCAGGCTGTAGCACTGCATTCAGTTCCCAGTACTGCATCTGAGGTGGTGTTTATATCAACCTCGAATAGGGATACGAGACAGATTCACCAGAATGGTAACTGGGATTTGGAAGTTCATCTGTAGGTATAATTTGCATAAATATAGCTTGTACTCCCTTGAGATTAGAAGATTAGTGTGTGACCTTTACTAAGGGATTTACAGGGATTGTTATGCAATAACATAAATGGATTCCCTCTGGTGGGCAAATCATCAGGGGCTGCAATCCCTTTTAAATCAGATGTAACTATTGAATATAATGATGTAATTGCAATATTAATCTCCAAGATCCTAGTTCTGAATCATGACAACAGAACATAGCAAAGGGAAATCTAAGTGTCACACATTCTTGCTGTCTGGGCACTTAAACCATGAGACGATGGAGGTGGATAAAGGTTTTCAGTGATTTAATTCTGAGCCACTGTAGGTGAGGACCCGGAGTGGTTTCATTTTCCTACGTTACATAGATTCAGAAACTAACCAGCACACTTATGTGCATTGTACCTGCACAACATCGATGCAAGAGTCCAAAAATATGGATCCTTTGGACTCCTTACAGACCTTCTCGTCTTTACAAAAATAGAGAATGTATGAGCCATCTGAAAGTTGAGTCAGGTAACAGAATCGCCTCTTGAACACCTGGAAAAGGAAACATTAGTTGAATGTCGAATTCAACATACACACTTCTACTGCTCTCAATAACTCATGCAGACAAATTTGATAGGCTCTCTGAATAAAACGCCCGGGTTGTATCAACTGAAACTCTGTGTTACAGTCTGGCTCAGCACAACCCCTGCCAGAGACTCCAGATCCCAGGTTAGAGATCATCATGATTGAGGTACAATAGTTACAGCTAAACTGATGGAAAATATTAAGAAGCATGGGTCTATATCCTTGCATTTTGTAGCCCTCTAATCTAATCCTCTGGGTCGAAAAAAAGACTGACTCAGTGCATGTCACTCTTTGATGGCATCACGCACATGCTGTCTGGTTGTGAGTTATCAAATATTTAAATCAAAGTTGAATGTTTGTTCAATCAGTAGGTCAGTCAACTTCCTGTCCTCCTCCTCCCTACTCCCTCTGTCAGATTCTAACACCAATATCACAGATAAGATTTACAAACTGAGTTCCCCAGACTCCGCAGGAGACTGGAATTCAAGACGGGAGTCTAGAACTACTTGTTGAATTTCCTGTTTATCTTTCTTTTACATTTGGTGATTTACCAATACTTTATTTCATTGTAAGCAACTTGGGGAAAAAATATCCTCTGGGATGACATCACCATATCGGTCAGCTAGAGGGCATTGTTCTTCCTGGGCACAGGTCAGAGGTAGATCTCTCAAAGCTGCATTCAACATTTTAGATAGAGCAGCCGAATAGGGCAGACTCTTTTCTGAGGAAGGGTCACCGGACCCAAAACGTTAACTCTGTTTTCTTTTCACAGATGCTGCCAGGCCTGCTGAGCTTTTCCAGCAACTTTGTTTTTGTTCTTTTCCAGAGAACTGGTATGGACATGATAGATCAAAAGGCCTTCTTCTGTTCTCCAAAGACTCTGCAATCCATAGGTTCATGAGCAACAAGTTCAAATTTCATTCACAGCAGCCCAGATAAAACTGGCCAAGAAAGAACATACATTCATGTGCCCAAATAGTACTTTCCTTGGTTAAGATATAGTAGCAAAGCAATTATCTGACTGCACTGGTAATGTAGCTAAATCAGCAAGGAAAAAAAGTCCAGGAGTAGTGGAAGTGACCAGGAAATTGTTGAATTTTCATTAAAAGACTGATGTATTAATGACCTTTATAGAAGGAAAACTGTAATTATCATGTTTATTCAGTCTGTCTTATCTGTCTCTCCTGTCCCACATTCATCTGGGAGATATTCACTTCTCCTTGTAAAATAAATGGTGATTTTGCCAGCATTGAACAATCTCAAACATAGATAGCAGGAACATCAGTGAGAATGCTCTGAAAAATGTGCATGGAATGTTTAAAAAAAACAACCAAGGGAACAGATCATGAATTTAATCTTTTAGCTTCAGAGCTAACATCCTCTCTGCAGTTCACTAGTATCATTTACCAGCCTCACTTAGAACTACAGCACATACATACCTGTGTATGCACACAGAGTGTGTGTCTGTGTCCCTCTCTTTGCACATGTCTACACTGTTGTGTCTGCGTGCGAGCGTGCGTGTGTGTGCGCGTGTGTTTCTGACTATGTGTGCCCGTCCCTCTCTGTGGGTGTGCACATCTTTTGCCAGTAGCAGCTCTGTCCCTTTTCACTGTTGTATATTTTCTACATCGCACAGCAATGAAGAGTTGTCACTAGATTCTAAACATGAAGCAGTTTAATTCACAAGAGTTTCAAATGTATCTGGAGCTACAAGTTATCCGCATTCATGCTTACCACAGCTCAGCTTCTGTAGTGTGTATATTTAGTGTGTTTTGTATCCATACCCAGCAGGAAGTAATCAAGGACCATGACTGTAGGTCAATAACCAGAATCAATGGGGGAGCAATAATTAATTGCTGTTCTGCATTGCTGATTGCTAGCTCCCTCGCTTCATGATCCTTTCTCATAGGCTGCATCTTCAGTTATTCATCCTAACTCTCTGCTTCCCTTTATCCCCACCCGAGCTGTTGCTGACCATTCTTTTTAATTTTAAATAAGTGCCCCAGAAATCAAAGTTGCTGCTGTTGCAGCCACTTGGTGGCATAGTGGTTAGCTCTACTGCCTCACAGCACCAGGGGCCCAGGTTTGATTCCAGCTTTCGGTGACTGCATTCATGGTGTTTGCACGTTTTCCCTGTGTCTGCATGGGCTTCCTCTGGGTGCTTCGGTTTCCTCCCACAGTCACAAAGATGTGCAGGTTAGGTGGATTAGCCGTGCTAAACTGCTCATTGGGTCTGGAGATGTGGTATGGGGGAAGTGTGTCTGGGTGGGATACTCTTCGGAGGGTTGGTGTGACACCGATGGGCCAAATAGCCTGCTTGCACTCAGTGGACATTCTATGATTTTCCAATTTTAATCAAATACAAATCCGACCCTTTTCTGCCACTGACTCAATTAATCAGCGATGTTAAGACCCATGACAGGCTGTGAGCGAGTATGCTGAAAACACTGAGTTTTGTGAAAGGGCAGGGAAGAGTGTTAAGTTTAAGGGGTTAATCTTTAGGAAAATCTGAGACTGCTTGCCAAGCAATTTGGCATTTTGCTTAAAGTCACTTCCTTTCGGGGGAGATAGGAGTCAGACTGGTGAGAGAGCACTGCTTTGAGCTACGTGGCTGAGTTTGGAATGAGTGCTGCATTGGCATTACGGTAAAGTCCTGAGCTGATCAATTGTTGAGGAGTTGCAGCCAGAGACTCTAGTAAACTTGAAAATTTAAACTTCTAAACTGGAACAGGGGAACAAAGAATTTGTGGACACTGGAGAGAAATAACTTGTCAGTATGGACAAAAAAACCTGCTTTCTACTAGTCTACAGTTCAGAATTTTTCTTGTATAAGCAATTTTTCTACTTAAATTAAATTACTCTTAACCAAAATATAAATGAAGTTATGGCAAGAGAGCTCAGTCCTGTGTGTAGCACAGCCTGAAGTGATGAAGGAAGTTTTTGCAGTCTGGACGACCACATCTGCAGAAGTGCCACTGGTTTAATCAGCTCGAGCAACAGGTTTTGGAATTTCAACATCACTGGTGGTAAAGCAGTGGGTTACGAGGCTCAGAGTTATGTAAACAGCAAGTTTTTAAGCTGTGGCCACCCCACAGGAAGTACAGTC
This sequence comes from Stegostoma tigrinum, assembly GCF_030684315.1. Classification (NCBI taxonomy): domain Eukaryota; kingdom Metazoa; phylum Chordata; class Chondrichthyes; order Orectolobiformes; family Stegostomatidae; genus Stegostoma; species Stegostoma tigrinum. Next base: position 70,318,971 of record NC_081368.1, read on the forward strand.
GGAGAGGGTACTGGGGAATGACCACGAGTAAGAGGGTAGCAAGCAAGATGGTAGTGATGAATGCCTCAGAATGCAACTCACTTGAGAAGAGCTTTTGTGTATTAGAAAACAGTGAGAAAGAGAGTTCCTCTGGGAAAGAGGGACCTCGAGAGTGTTATTATTTGAAGGTTAACATCAGGGTCCCTGCAATCTTCTCGCACAGCGGCCAGGGATACATCTCATCAGTGCCTGAAGACTTAGCCAATTATAAATCAGCTTAAACCACTGATACCCCTCTCCCTCTCGAATGTAACTGGTTCGAGTATATCACTGATATACAAATCCCTACATTGTAATCTCATTAATGTCTTCCCCTCCTCGCACAGTTTGCCACTTTGGTCTCAAATGGGCCCTGCTCTTTCCCAGGCTATCCTTTTCTTCCTAATATACTTATAAAATGCCATTAGATTTTCCTATATTTTATATTGCCACTGTTTCTTCGTGTCCCCTTTTCATTTTCCTACTTTTTTGTAAACCTAGAAGTGTACAAAATGAGCAGGATTGGATGACTGAACAGTGGCAAGTGGAATTTAAACCTGAAAGTTGTGAGATGTTGCATACTGGGGGGACAAAAGGAGGCACACGATGAATGGTAGGACCGTGGGAATGATTATCAAATGTGTGCATGTCCGAAGATACTTGAAGGCAATAGGACAGGTTGAAGAGTTGGTTAAAAAGCCATATGAAACACTTACCTTTATTAATTGAGACAGATTACAAAAGCACAGAGGCTATGAAGGAGCTGTATATAACATTAGTTAGGCCAAAGCTGGAGTATTGTGTGCACTTCTGGACACCACACTATAAGAAGGGTGTGATGGCACTATAGGGGGGTGCAGGAGAGATGCACAAAATGTTGCCTGGGCTGAAATGATTTTCAGTGATGAAGTGAGGCGGGCTAGCCAGCGGTCATTTTCCTGACAGCAGTAGGGAGGCGGTTGGTTCTGATTGAGGTCTTCAAAATTATGAGGGGTGTAGATAAGATAGATGGTAGAAACTTTTCCCCTTCGGTGGAGGGATCAATATCTAGGGACTACAGATTTAATACAAGGAGGCAGCATTTTAAGGAAGAGCCTTTACACCCAGAGGGTGTTGGGAACCTGGAACTCACCCACCTGTAAGGGTGGGGAGGCAGAAACCATTGAGATATTTAAGATCCATTTAGATGAACGTTTAAAATGCCACAGCATGAGGGCTATGGGCCAAATGCTGGAAAATGGAACTAAATCACATATGTACTTGACAACCAGCACAGACACGATGGGCTGAAGGATTTCTTTCTGTGTCGCTTAAACGCTATAACCTCTGAACTGATCCAAACCCGTTTGCTTCCCTCAAGTCTTGAGGCATTCATGTTGGAGCAATAACAGTTCAGTTACACCTACAGAAATGGGTGTATTGATACAGATAGACATACCCCCAGTCTGTATCAGAGTGGTGGGGGGGGAACACAAACCCACTGTCAGAGGCCTTGTCAGCCAAAGGCTACATCATCAACCACTAACGTATACTGCTTATTAATGAACAAATGCCCCACAATTTCCACAGCCCACACCCTTCTATTAAATACATGCTTATTCTAGCTTAAACTCATTTCCTCTTTTGAATCAGTTCATGTTGTGAAATATTGAGATTGCAGTAGTTAAGTGGCTTTTAGACATAAACATTTCGTCGACTGTGGCAGTGAAGTTAGTCACATGTGCTGGAGGTTACTGGCACAATCCGATCTTTAGCAAGAGGGTGAAATCAGAACTGTATCACACAAACCATTCCCACCCACACCCACACAGGAGAGGGACTTTGCCGAGTGCCTGCCGAGTGGGAGCTTTCGAAATAGTTTGGTGTTCTGCATCATTTATGTCTTATCTCACGTCTGTCCCACCATCTTACCCTCATTGTAACACTGATAGTGCTGTTCATGTTGGCTTTGTACAGCCAGCCTTCCTTAATATTTCCTCCTTTCTGTGAGCAAATCGACGTAGCATCCTGCAAGAAAAGCATTAGGAATAAACAAAAAGACCAGTGCATTTACATAGCCACAGTGTCACACTGAACTCCATGCCTCAAGGAGCCCCAGACATTGAGTCATACAGCATGGACCCAATTTGTCCATGCCGACCAAATATCCTAAACTGAAGGAGTCCCATTCACCTGCAGCACAGGCTATAGGTTAGAAGTCACATGGACTGAGTTAGAAGGACTGTTATTCTGAATTTTATATTTCTTTTATTTTCTGAAATATTCCTATGATCTGTAAAACTGGACTATTTATTTCTTTATTTGTCTAATTTCTCTCCCCCAAGAATTTGTACTTAAGAATCTGTACTGAGGTACCTTTGTATCTAAGATACATAACTGGCAACCTGTAGATTTTCACTGTACTCATTTGAAATGGGTGGGGCAGGGCAGAGGGCTTAGGAAGGGAGATCAGATAGGTTTACAAAGCAAAAGGAAATGGTGGCACTGCATGGGAATTATTTAAAACAAAAATAAACAACATTTGGCAGATTGAGTATAATGTGGTAAACTGAGAGGTCATGCACTTTGGCAGGAAGACCAGTCAATGTTTTCTAAGTGAGGAAAAAACTGCAGAAAGCAACAGAACAGTGGGATTTGGGCATGGATAAATCACAGAGACAAGCTTCCAAGTTCAGTGGGAAGGCAAATGGACTGTTGTTCTTTATTACAAAACAATGGAGGGGTTACTAAAATTATACAGGTGCCAGTCAGACCACAGCCAGAATACAGTGAATGGCTCTGAGGCCCAGAATTATGTACTGGTATTAGAAGCAATCCAGTTCACCAGGTTGATTTAGGGGTATTTTACTATGGGGAGATCTTTAGCAGGTTGGGTCCTCACTCAAGTTCAGAAGAATGAGAACAACCTTATGGAAACGGAAGACTCGTAGGGGGCTTGGCAAGCTATTGGAGAGATTGTTTCCTGTGGTAGGGAGAGTCTCAGAGTAAGGAGTCACTTGTTTAAGACAGAGATTCTTCTCTGAAAGGGCAGTGAATCTGTGGGATTCTGGGTCATGGAGTAAACTTAAAGCTGAGACAGACAGATTTCTAATCTGTAAGGGAATCAAGGGTTTATGGCAAAAAGGCAGGAATACGAAGCTGAAGGTTATCAAATCAGCCATGAACTCATTGAATGGCAAAGCAGACTCGATGGGCTGAATGGCCTAATTATGCTCCTGAATTTATAAAGTCTTGTGATATAGAGATGAATAGTGCAGTGCACATCAACATAAAACTAGGGCAATGATGTAATTTTCCAACTTTGGAAAAGGACATCAATGTGATATAGGATCTAAAGTTGCAAAGGCACAGTTGATATATTTGAAAGGACCATTTGCTATCCTCAGCTCTGGCAATCAGGAGAAGTGTAAAATCAGGGACAAAGGAGCACTTGGTAAGAAGGGGAAATCAGCTGGGTGAAGCAATGTGTTCAGCAGACAGTGAATTCAGTTCAACATAGTTAGAAAGGAAAAAAAATAGATAGAAGGGGTAGGTTCACCATATTTTTGGGTGGGGGATAGCAGCAGATGTGCATAGAAACTCCAAGGATGGAGAACCGAAATCAAAAAGATAAAAATAGGGAAACAGAAAGATGCTTCCCTTCATACACCTGACGACATTGTACTTCACTCCAATGACCTTCAAGTGTATTTCTAATCTTTTTCCAGCATTGCTCATCTCCTTATTCTCTCTCAGCCACAAAACTCTGACACCTTAAGCTAGTGCTTCTGCTCCCTCCTCTGAAACCACACCCTGACCTAGTTCTCCAGCCATGGCTATTCCAACCTCAACTCCCATGGCGGCTGCACGCACACAAGTTGTCACATATTACAGAGAGTTAACAGGATATTGTGATGTGCTATCTTCATTAACTGTGCACTCTATGCAAGACAAACTTTATTGTACCCTTACAACAAATAGCTTATCACGGAACATAAAGATTGACATATTTAGCACCGAAAGCGAAATCACCTACCTCATCTCTATCCACATCTTCATCAACTTCATAACGCTGCATGGGCAACTTGTCTGGCTGATGGCCCTTGCTAGAACGAACAAAAAGAGAAGCACAGCAATCTTGCTTAGAGAGACAGAAATGATTTGAAAGTACAGCAAAATTACATCAGAGGATTAAGTCCTATTGTGGAAAAATATCAGGCACTCCCCTCTCTTGACCTCTATGTCACTTTATATTTAAATTACAACTCAATCAATTAAAGTGGGAGAGAGCACAAACAGACTGAATATTAAGTGGACTTTCTGTCTTTTCTGTTTTATTGCACATTACATGTTGTTACAGAGATGCAGCTTTTTTTTTCCCCTCAGCACACCCTCTAAAAACAGAAGCATAGGGAAAGAGTTGACATTCCTTAGCAATCACGTAAAAGCAACTCTGATGAACCTCAAAAGTTGGTAAAGGAGGGCTGGCCTCCAATTAAGTTCAGATTAAGAATCTGTTAACTGGACAGGCCCCATTACTGGCAATGGCCAAACTATGCATTGTGCATTACACACAGGTTCCAGAGTAGACAGGGAAAAACCGTCCCATCACAAAGGATCAGGAACAAGGGGACGAAGATTTCAGCTAATGTGCAAAAGAAGCAAATGTGAAATGAGAAAATGAATTTTTACGCAGAGCGTAGTCAGGATCTGGGCCTCACTGCCTGAAATCATAGTAGCGGCAGGTTCAACTGAGGCATTCCATACAATTATTATTTAGAAAAAAATATTCAGGGTGTGGTGAGAAAGCAAGAGAATCGCATTGGGTCCTAATGCTCATTCAAAGGGCTGGTGCAAACACAGCAGACTAAATGGCCTTTTATATTTCTTCTATGATTCTGGGACTTTGTGCTACATAATAGTGCAACATCAGGACAGTAATATCATGGGGAATGTTTATGAACATGTGGTGTAAGCAGACTTTTCTATTGGTCAGGCCAACTTGGAATAACAAGAATTGAGCATGTGTTCTGGAACACAGTCTCTACGCTTAGTTTTCTTCCACTCAGGCCACAGGAACTGAGCAACTTCCCCTTAAATGACACTAAAGACACAGCGACTGAACTGGTCAACCAGTCGGCCACATGCCAGGGAGCCTCTTCACTAGGCTTCAAAGTGGCCACTAAATTCTCTCAGGGGGGCAGCGAATCTGTGAAATTTTGGGTCATTGAGTATACTCAAGGTTGATATCAACATATTTCTAATCAGGAAGGGAGTCAAGGGTTATGTGGAAAAGGTGGAAAAGTGGAGTTGAGGATTATCAGATTAGCTATGGACTCATTGAAGGGCAGACAAAATTTTATGGGCTGAATGATCTACTTATGATCCTATATCCTACAGCCTTACAATCTTAAATTCTGCAATAACAAGTTCTTTGAAGTGAGTATTTTCCATAACAGGTTCAATGAAACATAAAAAGCCTTTCACAGAATGGGACAAATACAAAGGTCAAGGAAGGGCCACAAAACGGCTTAAGAGCGGCTGAAACGACAGGAAACTTGCAAGGTCCACTAAAGACAATAAGAGATTTAATAGTTATACAAGGGAAATGGACTGGTTAAGAGTGCTATTGCCCACAGAAGGCTGAGAGTGGGATTATTGACAATGGCCATGGGGAATATTTTGCTTCAATATTCACAGCAGAAAGAGAAGGTAGCTTGCCAGCAGTCCCAAAGTTAACACAGAATCTTAAAATTAGCTGAAATAAATCCTCAACAGTGGGGAAATTAATTGAACAGAAGAGTGATAAATCCCCAGGACTTGATGGTTTCCAGCCAGCATTAAAAGAGGGAGGAGAGCGCATTGAAACATCATTGTTAGAATATTCGCAGAATTCCCTGAATTGAGTTCTGATTTCCTTGATTCAGGTGGTGTTCCTCTGGATTGGAAAGTTGCTCACGTCCCTCCACTCTTTAAGAAGGGAGACAGAGGAAAACCAGGGAATTACAGTCCAGTTAGCCCAACACCTGTGGTGAGGAAATGGTTGGAGTTTATAATCAAGGATAGGGTAACTGATCACCTCAAAAAATTTCAGTTGATCATGGAGAGTCAGTATGAGTTCATGAAGAGTAGATCATGCCTGATAAGCCTCAGAGTTTTTTTTGAAGAGGTGGCAACGGTAGTGGACAGAGGTAAATTAATGTATGTTGTTTATATGGACTTGCAGAAGGCTTTTATTAAAGTCCTGCACAAGAGACCATTAGTATATTATAACTGGTGAGGCCTCAACAAGTCAAATATCCTAACTTGTGAATAGTGGTTCAAGAATGGCGTGACAGCACAATGGTTAGCATCACTGCCTCACAGTGCCAGTTACCCGGGTTCAAGTCCATCCTCGGTTAGCTGTCTGTATGGAGTATCCACATCCTTCCTGTGTCTATGTGGATTTCCTTGGGGTGGTCTGGTTTCTTCCCCTGGGTTCAAAGCTGTGCAGGTTAGATGATTGGCGATGTTAAGTTGCCAATAGTGTCCAGGGATTTGCAGGATAGGGAATTAGCCCTCAGACAAGCAAGGTTCCAGGAGATAAAATGGGTGACTGGGTGTGTGTGTTCTCAGTGAACCAAACGGCCTCTTTTCACACTGTAAGGATTCAATGATTATTTCAAACTGTGGAGAGCCAAGGGTTTGTAGTTAATATTAGCGGACAGCCTATAACCAGAGACAGAAGCAACAAAGGATGTTTTGGCTCTGGATGGAGTTCAATACAGGCTTACAAGGATGATACCTGGATTTTAAGGGTAAAGTTATGTGGAGAGATTAGACAAATTAGGCCTTTTTCTCTAGAATTTCAAAGGTTAAGGGGAGATCTAATCAAGGTCTTCTGGATATTAATATGAAAATACCAAATAGATAAAGATAAACTATTTCCACTGGTTGAAGATTCTAAAACTGGGGCATAATCTCAGAATTACAGGCAATCAGGATAGATGCTAGAAAGTACTACTACATATAAGCAGTAATGGAGGCTTGGAACTGTCTTCCTCAAATGGCAGTTGATGCTAAATCAATTGTTAAATTTCAATCTGAGATAGACAAATTTTTATTAAACAAGAGTATCAAGGGATATGGACCCAAGGCTGGCATATGAAGTTAGACCACAGATCAGCCACAATACTATTGAATGGCAGAGCAGGCTCAAGGAGCATGTCAGAGCTCAGGGCTATAGTTTGGGTTCTTCTGCAAGTGTTTATTTATAACAAACTGAAGTAAAAGCGTCACCTTGGCAGTGATCTGAAATCCCCTGCATAGCCTTCCCATTTGTAGTTTACCAGTAGCCAGTCCGAATTATATGTCTTGATGCACTGCAAATAAATTACCAGATCATTAGATCAACATTTATTTTATTATTCATTTGTGGGGTATGCTTTCAGTGAGGGTGCTCCATGATTTTGACCCAGAAACAGTGAAGGAACAGTAACAGTTCCAAGTCAAGATGGTCAGTGGCTTGGAAGGGAAGTTGCAGTGAGTGGTTTTCCAATATAGCTACCGCCCTTATCTAACTCAGTGGTAGAAGTCAGCGGTTTGGAAGGTGCTTTCGGAGAAGCCTCGATGATTTTCTCCAGTGAATCCTGTACATGGTACATAATGTGCTTAGGTAGTTAAGGGAGTGAATGTTGAAGGCGCTGGATGTGGTGCCAATCAAGTGGCCTTGCGCTGGGTGTCAAACTTCTTGAATGTTATTGCAGCATCCAGGAAAGTGAGGAGTGTTCCATCACACTCCTGACTTGTGCTTTGTCAATAAAGGATGGCCTCTGGGGAGACAGGAAGTGAGTTACTCGCTGCAGGATTCCCGGACTCTGACCAGCTCTTGTAACCACAGTATTGCTATGGCTAGTTCCATTCAGTTTCTGGTCAACCATTACTCCCAGGATGTTGAAAATAATATCAAAGAAGCAGGAAAGCAGCCAATATCAAACTTATCAAATACCCCAATTCCCTTAAGAGTAATCCGGTAACTATAAAGATACATTTTTCCAAATCATACAATTTATTAATCCAATTTTGTCCTCCAATCATTCATTCAGATCAATTCCAAACCAAAGGCGTTCTGTAATTTTGTGTAGTCAGCTCCAGAAGTGATTTGATATATGATCTGTGAAGAACCTGATCAATTCAACCAATCTTTGTTGTATGTTCTGCCTCAAGGCAGAGCCTTGGCCCACTGTCCCATGTTTTATCCTGAGCAGTTTCACTTGGCAATTTTTAAGCAGTGTTGGCTTAGCCCATTGTTTTCCACTCTCAAGAGGCTGGACCCAAGTCAGAATGGGATAACCCCACTGGATTGTTGTGAACCACATACTTGCCAACAGAAACAAAATGCCCCAACAATATCAGTATTGGCTGACAAAAAAGCCAATTCATCCCAACTTGTCTCATGCACCAACATGAAACCGATTCAGTCTGATCCTCATCACTTAGAGGTCACAGAGCTGTACAGCACGGAAAGCAACCGTTTGTTCCAACTTACCCATGCCGACCATGTATCCGAATCTTACCTAGAACCATTTGCCAGCATTTGGCCAATATCCCTCTAAACCTTCCTATTCATATACCCATCCAGATGTCTTTTAAATGTTGCAATTTTACCAGCCTCCACCACTTCTGGTAGCTCATTCCATACATGCACCACCCTCTGCATGATAAAGTTGCCCCTTATGTTGCTTTTAAATTGTTCCTATCTCACCTTAAACCTATGCACTCTAGTTTTGGGCACCCTTACCCTGGGGAAAAGACCTCACCTATTCATCCTGTCTACGCCCCTCATGATTTAGAAACCTCTATAAGGTCACCCTTCAGCTACCGACACTAGGGAAAATAGCCTCATCATATTCAGCCTCTCCTGAGGATTCAAGCTCTCAACAGCAGCAACATCCTTGTAAATCTTTTCTGTACCCTTTCAAGCTTAACAACATCTTGCCAACAGCAGACAGACCAGAAGTGAATGTAGTATTCTAAAAGTGGCCTCACTGATGTCTTGTACAATGGCAACATGACCTCCTCGCTCCTCTACCCAATGCACTGACCAATAAAGGTAAGCATAACAAACACCTTTTTCACTATCCTATCAGCAACTCCACTTTGAAGGTGTTATGAACCTGCATTATCAAATATTTCCCGCGTCTTCATTTCCACTAACCTAAATATTTATGCAGAATAAAATCCACTCACTTGGAAACTCACTGTTGAATTAAATTATAAAGAGCAAATTGTGCTTGGCAACTCCTGAATTCTGTGAGGAACCAATGCCATGAATTGGTAAACAAAATGTGGTTGCTTTTGCATGCATGGAGTTTCAATAGGATATTTGAAGAAGTGTCATACAGGATGTTGAAATGGATGGAAAAATAGTTAAAAGACAATGCATATAAATTAAAGATGAATGGATGCAATTTGGATTAGGAGAAAGGAAAACAAAGACTTGCATTCATACCATACCTGTCACAAACAGTATATCTCAAAGTCCTTTGGAACTGAAGTAGTATGCCAAAAAGAATCAAGAAATTGTGAGCTCAAATGTTACTCCCTGTTGTAGAAAACACAGCAGTCCACAATTCACACATTCAGCAACCTCCCAGACTATGGCTTTTTCTCAAAGAACTGCTATGAAATCATTCACATCTCATTTAAAAGATATCACCCCCAGCACGAAAAATAATACGCTGCCACTGAACCCTTCGGACGACAGAGGAGCAAGAATCTGGGGCTCCTACACGTAACATGACAAGATGGCGGTGGACTAGGGTGATACAGCCAGAGCTCATCTGTTCTGTCATTTCTTCCTTATTTTTTTGTCTTTTTTTTCCTTCTTTCTCTCTTGGTGTCTCTTCCTGGCCTCAGCATGGACCTGGCAAAGTGCTCATGACAGTGTCTCTGCCTGCAGTGTGTCTGTTTCTTGGCAGCTCTTGGGTCAGCATGTAAATAGGTTCAGCCTGGGCACGTTCTAGAGTCACTAGGAGCAGGTTGGAGGTGGTAGCAGCAATGGCATCATGGCCCAACGTGGAAAAAGTGAGTGGTGTGGTAGCTTCCCTGGTATCTGCAGAGGCGGGGTCGAGACTAGGTAGCTGAGGTCTCCCGAAGAATGAGATAAGCAGAGGGCTCAAAAACTGTTGAACATTTAACTTTATTCCTTCATTCTTCCAGTTTAAGTTAGTATTATTTCCTTATTTCTTTATTTTTCTACTTCTTCTGTGAAGGTAATGCTTAACTTTTTAACTCTTTCTCTTACTACTTTGTAAATAAGTGCTTGTACCTAGGTGTGCCATGTGTGGCGATATTACAAATTTTTCACTGTACTGCTGTACTTTGTATTTCAGTACACGTGGCAGTAAAATCTAAATCTAAATCTACACGAATTGTGAGGTTTGAACCCACAATCTTTGTCAGAAATAGTAACAGCAGCATCCTCCATGGGTCAATACAAGGACAATTGCTCCTGCATAATGCCATCTGGATTTTACAGTGCTTGGCTCAAAATCAAAACCAGCAGATGGGAGAAATCTGGGGAGAATTGTTAACTGTAAAATGGACTATAGGCAACTTTAGGAGACTACATACAGGTGATAAGGTGAGACAAATAGATGCCAGATAAAATAAAAATGTGGAGAAGTAAGCGAAAACATTCTGGGATGAAATATGTGCAAAATAATAGAAAGCTAAATCAAGACCAGAGGTAACAAGTAACATGAGAAGTTGATGGAATGACTTGGGAGCTCACATTTATAGATAAAGCAGACGATGGAATTTCCCATCATTTTAAGAAAGGGCTGCTCACCAAGGAGACCAGTTGTTCATCATTTAGATCAGTGCCATCCCCAATGTCATGTTAACCAAATCTTGAATTGCAAAGCAATCTGCAAATATTAACAAATAAAGTTACTGTCGGAAGAATGGCTGAAGGCACTGGCTGTGCTAACTCGACATGTGGGGAGCTGACTCTTCTGTAATGTTGAGGATGCTCAATGACTGTCCTCTCCAATGTGGGTTTTGTCCAGGATTATTTCTCCCCATCATGTAATGGGGTCCAGTTTACGAGTTTGGGGACTGGCTCTCAAAGTCTTTGTATGTGAGCTCGGTACACCCTATAGTATGAGTTTCCATGTTCAACTCCCTGCAGAATACTACCTTTGGTATGTTGGGAAACCTTCACAGCAGCCTCTCAGAAGACCCAGCAAAGCTAAACTCTGAAGGCTGTACTGTATCTTGTATGCAACACATTGTAAGACTTTTCTGTTAGGGATTTTGCCCTGCCATTTGCTGATGATAGATCTTCAGCTGCAAAGATGTAATGCACCAAGTTGCAGGATGTGATGCTGGTGGTTTGTCCATGCCTCTCGGCTTTGGGCAAGTTATGCCGAATTCAGTCTGTACCACACTGTCTCCAAACTCTGAGTCAATCTGACAAATGGTGAGCTTTTTTTTTTGCCAGGTAACAGAAAGTTCGATCACATTCCCAAGTTAGCAGGTCTGAGTGAAGTTCCGAATTGCATTATTTTGCACAAAATTTCAAGACTTTGGAAAAAAGAAGCATTCTAAGGCTTGAAAAACAGTGGGCCTGGATCATTCGGATGTGCTCTGGAGCGTATTTCAAGAGAACATAGTTGCTGACAATCCACTGAGTTCACTTTCTCTGATCCTTGTGTAGGCCTTGAACTGCTTAAGATTGAAGAGACCAACTGTTCAAGTGCAATGAGAATTGGCATGTTGTGATCTTTTCAGGCACGCAGGAAGGTGGGAAACAAAACTGGAGCCAATCATACAGTCTTTTTCATTAGTGACAGGAAATACAATAAATAAGGCATCATTCTGCATCACACTGGTCATCATATTGTCATAGAATGATCCCAGTCAGAGCAAGCACCTTCCCCTGGACTTCCAGGTTTGCTGTGTCAAATGTCTTGGCCAACTGAACAAACACCATGTGGAAAGTGAAAGCTCTTGTACTGTTCAGGACCAGAGTACAAATGTAAAAGGTGATGCTGAATCCAGTTTAACCACTGGTTGGTCCCCAGTTAAATTAGGGACTATTGGACAGCTTATCTTCAGAAGCATGAGACAGAGGGAGGACATTGAACAGATTCACTATGATGATACCAGGCACAATAAGCTTTAGTGATGAGAAGTGAGTCCAGAAACAGAGAAGCAAACATGTCAAAGGTGTGATTCAAGGGATATCTTACGAGACATTTTAATGAAAAATAGTTCAAGGCAGAATCCAAGAAAGTTCTTAAAAAGAGGTTATTTTCTTGACAAAAAAGTCTTAAAAGCAAACGGTGAAAGACTACTCAATTCTTCTAGTTGTGAGTAAGTTCCAGAAGATAAAATGCTTTTATCAATTATTTCAGACAGAAGGAAACCATTTCGTCCAGTGTGGCTGTACTGCCTGTTTGAAAGAAGCTATCCAATTGGACCCACACTTTCCCATTGGTCTGAAATAGATCCAGTTCCCTTTTGCTTTATAAATGTTAAACTTAAAAACCTCTCAGATTTTTGAGGACAAAGAAGCTGCCAACTGAACCTAGTGTTGTGCGATTTCCCACCCTGCTCGACCCAGTCTAACACCGGCACCTCCACATCATGTGAATTAAAGATGGTAAACCCTCAAAGAAATAACTCAACAAACATGTCTCAAATATTTACTGCTTTTTACACCAAGGAGCTTCTGGCTCTAACTGCAATTTGCATTAGCACCTTATTAAATCAGCCCTATCCGAATATTCACGCAAAATGAAACAGCAGCTAGTCTTTTCAGTTGAAATTAGCCATTTTGGCAGTCACTTCAAAGACTTATCTGCTCCAAACAGCCGTTTATGTTCATAGCTAACTTTGGCTCACCAAGCACACTTGCATTTGAAACAAGAGGTGAGGACTTCAGGTGCTACTCTTTAAACTTGAGCGATATACAGCAGGAGGATACTCCCAGTGCAATACAAAGGCCTGAAAGGTGCTGCCCTTTGGATGGGATGAACTGTCTGCTCTCTCTAGCTTGCCACTTTTCGAAGATAGCTAGTTGGGTCAACTGGGATCACAGAAAACCGAATCGCCATGTAATCCGTCCCTCCCAACCCATTAACCTATCCCCACAACTCTGTACCTGCACTCACCTATCACGTCCTACTTACCTTCCCCAGCCCCACTTCTCCTCTCTCTATTTATTTGCCAGTTTCCTTCTCCCTCCCCATTTCAGAAGGAGGATCCTGACCCAAAATATCAACTTTTCTGATCCTCTGATGTGGCCTGGCCTGCTATGTTCCTCCAGCTCCACGCTGTGTTGTCTCTGACTCCAGCATCGGCAGTTCTTGCTATCTCTGAGGAATTTGTCTTCTGCTGCTTTTTGGGAGTTTGCTGTCCACAAATTATTTCCAACATTACAACAGTAATGGATGAGTAGTTAATGCTCTGGGTCATCCCAAGGGTAGTGAAAAGTGCTGTGCAAAAGCCAATTCTTTCTGGGTCTCCAGTAACAGGGCAAAGCATTTGTCAGTTAAATTATAGAATTTGCAGAGGTAACTAAATATATATTGATAAAAATACTTTCCTATTGACACGCTCACTGCTCATCAGCTTATTGAGAGAACAGGAAATGGTTTAATAATCTCTCCGTTTACAGTTAATATTCCACATGACTATGTAGAGAAAGGCATGTCACTTAATGATAGTGATCTCTATGCTGGGGTCATGGTGATACATTTTGTACAAAGCATGGATTATTATAAAAATGTTATCTATACTTTATTTTTATAAGGCATCATGCAAAAAATTACGACAGAAATGTTTCAATGCTTGTCAGTATGATTCTATGGATTTTCTGAAGTCAAGGAATTTGGGATGTAATTTGAAACCATATCCATAGAGAGATCTGGCCAGATTTAGATAGGGAGCAACTGTTCCTGCTTGCAAGAGAATTGAAAAGAAAATGGTACAGGTTTAAAATGTTTTGCAGAAGCAGCAAATGTGAGGTGAGGGGAAAAAAAAAATCATTGTCACGGTGGCTCAGTGGTTAGTGGTTAGCACTGGTGCCTCACAGCACCAGGGTCCCGGGTTTGATTCCAGCCTCGAGTGACTGTCTGTGTGGAATTTGCACATTCTCTCCATGTCTTTGGATTTCCTCTGGGCTTCCTGTTTCCTCCCATAGCCCAAGATGTGCAGGGTAGGTGGATTGGCTATGTTAAATTGCCCATGGTGCCCAGGCAAGTTTAGGTTAGGTGGGTTAGACATAGGAAATACAGGGGTAGGGGAATGGGATTGGGTGGGATGTTCTTCGGAAGGGTGGTGTGAACTTACTGGGCTGAATGGCCTGTTTCTATACTGTCGGGATTCTATAATTCTATGGTAAGTGGTTCAGGTCTGGAACACACAGCCTGGAAGCATGGTGGAAGCAGATTGGATCAAGGCACTCAATGGAGCAATGGATAGGAAGAATGGGCAAAATTACTGGGAAAATGCAGGAGAATGGCACTAAGTCAAAGAGAGCCTGTACAGGCAGCATGGGAAAATTGGCCTCCTTCCATATTATAGCCCTTCTGCAATTCTCTTCTCCCCAAAAATAAAATCTGAATATTATCAATGTAAAATGTGTGCACTTGGAAGACGCCAACCCTGCTGTCACTCCAGTTGCACTGAGCTGTTAGATGTCTTTTACATGGTAGATTAAAACAAGGTTTCCTTGCCCTCTGCAGAAACATGTTAGCCAACGCGAGTGCCTCAATCAGCAACAACAAAGAGATCAATTGCTAATAACTCTTATTTGCTCCTTTGTGAAATCCTAATTTGTTGAAATTAACTATCCCATTTAGGGCAAAGAATCAGAATGGAAAAACCATGCTAAAGGTAAGATCTTCCTTCCTCCTTTGGCTACACTTTCACCCATTCTCACCTGACAACACTCAGTGTGGTTCCATAGTTTCTCACAGAACTACCACACCTATTTCCTCGTCCCTTCTAAGCAGCCCTTGCAATATTGATTATTAAACAAGTATTGTTCAACTGCAATGGAATGCAAAGTGCTATAAATATATGGGTGTGTGGGCAACAGAGAGAAGAAAGGACAAGACTACAGAATGGCACAGGGTGAGAGAGGAGAGTGCCTGTCATATTTATCTCACATTCCCCATGTTATATTTATGCCTTTGGCCAGGTTTTCAATGGACCACAGGCCAAGGATCTAATGTGGGCATGTTTTTCAAATCACAATAACAGAAAGAGTGTGGGCATCCTGTCACCTCCATTTCAATAGATGACAGTGAACACACCATATTTCAGAAGTGATTCTGATGGTGGTCGTTCAGGAGTTGCTGAAGTCAGGGGGTGCCCCACAGGACTGGAAAAATAGCTAATGTACCACATTCGTTTTAGAAGGGAAGGAGGCAGAAGACAGAAACTATAGGCTGGTTAACCCAACCTCAGTCATTGCTAAGAGTTTAGAGACTATTATTAAGGATGAGATTGTGGAGTACTTGAAAGAGCATGACTTTGCCAAGGGGAAGTCACGTTTGAAGAAACTGTTTAAATTATCTGAGGTGGTAACAAGCAAGTTAGACAAAGGAAAGCCAGTGGGCATAGAGTCATACAGCATGGAAACAGACCCTTCGGTCCAACCAGTCCTCATGCTGAACATAATCCCAAACTAAACTAGTCCCACATGCCTGCTCTGGTCCACGACTCTCCAAACTTTTCCTGTTCATGTATTTATCCAAATATCTTTTAAACGTTGTAATTGTACCCACATCCACTACTTCCTCAGGAAATTCATTCCACAAATGAACCACCCTGCGTAAAAACATTGCCCCTCATGTCCTTTGTAAATCTCTCTCCCCTCACTTTATAAAAGTGTCCCTCATGTTTTGAAATCCCCCGTTCTACATAAAAGTAAACTACCATTAACTCAAAGTATACCTCTTACTATTTTAGAAACTTCTATCAGATCACTTCTCAACCTCCTACGCTCCAGTAAAAGAAAGTCCCCAACTATCCAGCTTTTCTTTACAACTCAAACATTTCATGCCTGGCAACATACTGGTATATCCCTTCTGAACCCTTTCCACCTTAATAATTTCGTTCCTATAACTGGGTGACCAGAACAAGATGCAGTATTCCAGAAGTGGCCTCACCAATGTCCTGTACAACCTCAACATGACTTGACAACTCCAATACTCAAAGGACTGAGCAATGAAGGCAAGTGTGTTAAATGTCTTTTTAACCACCCTGTCTATGTGTGGCGCAAATTTCAAAGAATTTATCTGCATCCCTATGGCCCTCTGTTCGACAGCACTACCCAAAATCCTACCATTAATTGTGTAAGCCCTACCCTTGTTTGTTGTACCAAAATACAATATCTCACTTTTATCCAGATTGAACTCCATCTGCCATTTTTTAGCACATTGATCCATTTGATCAAGATCCCTTTGTAATCTTAGGAAAACTTCTTTCACTGTCTACTATGCCACCAATTTTGATGTTGTCCACGAACTTTCCAACCATGGCTTCTATATTCTCCTTCAAATCATTTATATAAATGACAAACAAGAGAGGACCCAGAACTGATCCCTATGGAACACCACTGGTAACAGGCTTCCAGTCTGACAAGCAACCCTACACCACCACTGTCTGTCTCTTGCCATTAAGCCAACTCTGTATCCAATTGGCAATCTCACCCTACATCCCTTGTGACCGAACTTTACTTACTAGTCTACCAAGCAGAACCTTGTCAAAGGCTTTCCTAAAATCCACGTAAACAATGTCTACTGCTCCGCCCTCCACGTTTTCGATAACTTCCTCAAAAAACTCAATCAAGTTTGAGAGACATGATTTTCCTCGTACAAAACCATGCTGACCATCCCCAATCAATTCTACATTTCTAAATTTCCATAATCCTATCTTTTATAATCACCTCCAACAATTTATCCATAACCAAAGTCAGACTCACAGGTCTATAGTTCCTCAATTTCTCCCTACAACATTTCTTAAACAAAAGTACAATATTAGCCACCCTCGAATCATCAGTTACCTCAGTTATAGATGATGTAAATATTTCTGCAAGGGGTCTCGCAATTTCCTCCTTTACTTCCCACAATGTTCTGGGATACATTAGATCAAGTCCTGGAGACTTTTCCCATGTTTATATTCTAGGACCTCCCAAACTTCCTCTTATATAATGTGAACTGTTTTTAAAATATCAAAGTTTATTTGTCTGCATTCTCTAGACTCCATTTCTTTCTCCACAGTAAAAACTGATATGAAATATTCATTTAATATCTTTCCCATCTCCTAGGGCTCAACACAAAGACAACCTCCTTGATCTTTAAGATGCCCCACCCACTTGCTAGTTTCTTTCTCGCTCTTAATGTATTTATAGAATCTCTTTGAATTAACATTAACCTTATCTGCCAATGCTATCTCAGATCCCCTCTTTGCCTTCCTGATTTCGTTTGTTGATAATGTCCCACTCTTTATAGTGATTAAAAGATTCAATTGAACAAAGTTGTTTATATCTAAAATAAGATTATTTTATACTTGACTAGAACCTCAATGTCTTACTCATCCATTGATCCCTACTCTTATCAGCCTTACTCTTCACTTGAACAGGAGCATAATGCCTCTGAACTCTCATCATCACAGTCTTGAACACGTCCCAATTGTCAAATGTCCTTTAATCTGTGAACAGTCTACTCCATTCAAATTTTGAAAATTCTTGTCTCATACCATTAAAATTTGCTTCACCACAATTGAAAACTTTAACTTTTATGGAAGGTTTATCCTTTTCCATAACCATTTTGAAACTAATAGAATTATGATCACAAGACCCAAATTGTTCTTGCACTCTTACTTCAGTCGTGTGCCCCGCCTTTTTATCCAAAAGTCTAGTTTTGCTCTTTCTCCCAGTAGCAGCATCCACATATTAGAGAAAATTTTCTTGAACTCGTTTGACAAATCCTTCAGTACCCAAACTTTTAACACCATGGTAACCGCAGTCAATGTTTGGAAAATTAAAATTTCCCATTATTAGGACTTTATTATGCTTACAGATATCTGAGACCTCCATACATACTTGTTTCTCAATTTCCCCTCTGACTACTGGGGAGCCCACACTACAATTCCATCAAGGTAATCTTTCTTATTTCTAATTTTACCCAAACATTTTCATTGGATGATTTTCAGAAACATCTTCTTTAGCTACAGCAGTAATATATTCCTTAATTAAAAACACCATGCCCCACTTTTCTTGCCTCCTTTTCTATCTTTCCTATAGCATCTAAAACCCAGAAAATTGAGCTGCCAGTCTTGCTCATCTTTCGCCAAGTTTCTGTAATACCCATGCACTCCAAAATTACATGTGCTTAAAAATGCAGAGTTCATCAGTCTTACCGGTAAGACCCCTTGCATTGAAATAAATGCAATTTATTTATTCAGATTTACTACATACTCTGACTCTTTCTTTTCTAACTGATGCTACTTAAAATTCCTCCTCTGCCCCTCTCTATCAGCATAAAGTCTCCCTTAATGGAATGAGCAAATCTCCCTGCTATTGGTCCCTTTCCAGTTTAGGTTAGACCTATCCCTTTTGAACTTGTCTTTTCTATCTCAAAAGACATTCCAATTGCCCAAAAATCTGAATTCCTGAACAATATTCCAGCTCTTCAGTAATTGATTTATCTCACTTAATCTTTTGTTCCCTTCCTCATTTGAGTTTGGCATTGGGAGTAAACCCAAAATGGCCACATTCTAGGTTTTTTTTTAAATCTTCTACCTAACCTCTTAAATTCACTCTGCACTGCTTTAATCTTTTCCCTAAAAATGTTATTCTCACCAATACATACAATAATTTCTGGCTTCTCAACTTAATTTTAACGATATACTTGAAATGTTTAGAGACGTCCTTAACCTTAGGAGCAGGAAAGCAACAAACCATCCTAAATTTATGCTCACTGCCACAGAATCTCTCATCTATACCCCAATAGGAGAATCCTATATGATAATAATTCTACTAAATCTTGTCAAATGCTGCCTAATATAAGATTCATTCCAAGTGTCCAACAACTGGCTGCTCCTTCCATTTTTGTCGGAGAGACTATCCCTTTCTACAGTTTCCAAAAACTAAATATCTATTTGATAGAGGAATAGCCTCCGGAGACTTTTGAACTATCTTCTTGCCTTTTCTGGCAGTCACCCATCTGTCTGACTGATCCTGCTGTGTAATAACTTTTCTAAATCTACTAGCCATCTAACATTGCTATATGGTCTTCATAACATTAAGCCTAAGAAAGAACTTTCAATAACACCTTACATAGCAAACAAAATATCTTTCATTACCTCCAGAAAATAATGTTAAAATGGAAAAAAAAATACACACACAAACATATAAAACTTAAATAATTATCAACCACTTAGCTGATTAACTGAATAAGAAAAAAATATTCCTTTTCAATAAACTCCGAGAACAAAAGTTCTTTACCAGAGCTGACCACAAGTAGGATTCTCAAACATAAACACAGTTCCTTATTTAAAAGAAATTGTTTGTTTGGTTTCTTCCAAAAAAAAAACTTGTGCAATGTCAAGAAAACCTCAAAAACACAGACTTTATTCTTTATAACTTCTGAATTTAGAATAAAAAACCTCAGCTGTTCACTGTAGACCCTGAATAGCTCATTTACCAAAGAGTCCATTTGAAAAAATAATTGTAATTTTTTGTTTGATTTTTTTCATGTTAATGAAACAAAATAAATAAAATTCTTGTATTAGTAAAATATAATGACTGTAATATCTGTAAAAATACTGTAACAAATCTTCAAATAAGGCTGCAATCCCAGGAGCGGCTGCAAAGTCCATGGTGTCTATTTGGATTTCCAGAGGGTTTTGACAAGGTGCCATACAGGAGGCTACTAAGTAAGGTAACAATCCAAGGTGTGAGGGGCAAGGTATGGCATGGATAGAGGATTGGATGATGGACAGAAGGCAGACAATAGGGATAAAGGGTCTTTTTTCAGAATGGAATCTGTGACTAGTGGAGTTCTGGAGTGGATCAGTGTTGGGAACACAACAATTCAAGTTACACATTAACAATCTGAGCAAAGGAACTGAGGACATTATCACTAAATTTGCGGATGGTGAAAGTTAGGTGAAGGGACAAGTTGAGGAAGTGCGAGGCTGTAGGAGGGCCCGGATTTGATTGGTAAGAAGTGGCAGGTGGAATACAATGTGGCAAATTGTGAGACAATGCACGTTGGTGGGAAGAATAGAAGCGGAGACTATTTTCTAAAAGGGAAAAGGCTTTGGAAATCTAAAGCACAAAGGGATGTACGAGTCCTAGTTCAGGACTGGAGCTTCTCAATATAAGACAATAATCAAGAATTCCAATCGGAAATTCAAGAGAAACATCTTTATCTGGAAAGTGGTGAGAAACCTTTAATGTTCTAGACAGGCTAAAAGCATGAAGAATGTTTCCAATCACTGAGGAGTCTAGAACCATGGGTAACAGTTTCAGCATAAAAATGTAGAAGATATGAGCAAAAGAAGGCCATTTGACCCTTGAGCCTGATCTGCCATTCAATATGATCATGGCTGAACATTAAGTTCAATGCCTGACTCTGCTCTCCTCCCATGGCCCCGATCCCCTTAGCCACTAGAGCTATATCTCCGTGATAATGGGAACTGCAGATGCTGGAGAATCCAAGATAATGAAATGTGAGGCTGGATGAACACAGCAGGCCAAGCAGCATCTCAGGAGCACAAAAGCTGACGTTTCGGGCCTAGACCCTTCATCAGAGAGGGGGTGGGGTGAGGGTTCTGGAATAAATAGGGAGAGAGGGGGAGGCGGACCGAAGATGGAGAGAAAAGAAGATAGGTGGAGAGGAGAGTATAGGTGGGGAGGTAGGGAGGGGATAGGTCAGTCCAGGGAAGACGGACAGGTCAAGGAGGTGGGATGAGGTTAGTAGGTAGGACATAGAGGTGCAGCTTGGGGTGGGAGGAAGGGATGGGTGAGAGGAAGAACACGTTAGGGAGGCAGTGACAGGTTGGACTGGTTTTGGGAAGCAGTGGGTGGAGGGGATGAGCTGGGCTGGTTTTGTGGTGCAGTGGGCGGGGGGGGAGAGAGACGAACTGGGCTAGTTTTGGGATGCGGTGGGGTAAGGGGAGATTTTGAAGCTGGTGAAGTCCACATTGATACCATTGGGCTGCAGGGTTCCCAAGCGGAATAGGAGTTGCTGTTCCTGCAACCTGCTATATCTCCTCCTTCTTGAAAACATGATGTTTTGGCCTCCACCGCTTTCTGCAGTAGTGAGTTGCATTGGCTCACCATTCAGTGAAGAAATCTCTCAACTTAGTCCAAAACTTTTTACCCTTTAACCTTAAATGATGCTCCCTGGTTCTATCCTCCCCCGCAACTGGGAGTAGCCTTCCTGCATCTAATCTGTCTAGTCCTGTTAGAATTTTACAGTTTCTGAGATTCACTCCTCCTTCTTCTAAACACCAGTGAATACAAGCTTAATTGACTCAATCTCTCCACAGTCTGCCTTCTAAATAATCAATTTGATAAACCTTCACTGTATTCCCTCCAGATAAGAACATCCTTCCTCGTAAAAGGAGACCAGAACTGCACCCAATATTCCCTGAATAATTGCAGCAATACATCTTTGCTACTGTACTCAAATCCCCTCGCAATGAAGGCCAACATACAGTTTGCTTTCTTTGCTGCCTGCTGCACTTACATGCTGAATTTCAGCAACTGGTTCATGAAGACCCAGGTCTCGTTGAACATCAATTTACAGCCATTCAAATTATAATGCTGCCAAAGTAGAGAACCTCATGTTTAACCACATTATGCTATACCTGCCATGTTTTTGCCCATTCACTCAGCCTGTCATAATCACATTGCAACATCTCTGCATCCTCCTCACAGCTCACCGTCCCACCCAGCTTTGTGACATTTGCAGATTTTGTGGCAGTACATTTAGTTTTGTAAGGACATGGGCTCGGTGATTTAGGACTAAGATGTATAGAAATTTCTTGAGACATGGTGAGGAATCTGTGGAATTCTCTGCCACAGAAAGCATTTGAGGCCAAAATAATTAACAATTTTCAAAAAGGCATCGGATATAATTCCTAGAGCTAAAGCGACCAAAGGGTACGGAGGAGAAAGCAGGAAGAGGGTAATGAGTTCGATGATCAGCTGTGAAACTATTGAATGTTGAAGAAGGTTTGATGGGCCAAATGGTCCACTTTTGCTTCTACTTTCTGGTTCTATATATCTGTAATGTGGAAGCCCTACCAGGGAGTGGTTGAAGCAATAGATCAGCATATGGAGGAGATGGAATAGATGTTAGGTGAGTAAAGACGGAATGAGAAATAAATGAAGCATTATTGTCAGCAGGGATAGTTGAATGGAATAACTGATCAGTGGACTTGGCTATATCAGGCATGCTTTCAAAAGTCTGCCAATGATACAAATTGCAAAAATGTAATCAAAATGAGAAGACTTCAGAAACATATAGAAAGAACTGAAAAAAAGGCTGGCAAACGAAATTTATCATCGAGAACTTTGAAGTGATACTTTTTTTCTGTTTTTGTAAGTTCTGATAGGCTGTTCTAGAAAACTGACTACACAACAGCTGAGCTATTTGGCTGTATTCAAGGCAACACACTTTAAGAGGGATGTCAAGGTTGGGAATGCCACTTAAGAGATTAGCTACAGTAGGACCAGAGATGAGAATCTTCAGTCACACGAGCTAAAAGAGCTAAGGATAGGCTCCTTTAGGCATGGAAAATTAGGGGGGAGATTTAATAGCTGCACCCAAAACTGTCACCGATTTTGATAGAATAACTATTTTCACTGGCTGAAGAGCCTTCATCCTCTTGTGCATTGTATTTACGAACAAATTAAATATCAGATATCAGCCACAATATCCTATAAATTGACTGAATTGCCTCTGGATATATTAATCTCTCATTTCCCATGCAATGTGCTTTATTATCATTCATGTTTTCTGCTCTTAGCCATTAGCGCTAACTGAAAGGTGCCACTCAGCACCACATACCCCAGCACAAATAAGCATTCACTCTTCCTGCATCTTTGCACAGTAACAGCAGTGTGTGCCATCTATAAGATATACTGCAAGAAGGCTCCGTCGGTAACACCTTCCAGACCTGTGAATTCCACCACCAGAAGTTAGTTCAAAGGCAACAGATACATGGGAACATCACCACCAGCAAGTTCCCCTCCAGGCCACATACCATGGACAGTAGTTCAAGATGGCAGCTCCCCATCATCTCTTCCAGGGCAACAGGTAATAAATATCGGCCTTGACAGTGATTCTGATGAGCTATGGATTGATTGTTTTCTAAAATGTATTCAATGTTCCCGGCATGGAAATGCAGGATTTAGTTTAACATCAAGTGAAAAGTTTGCTCAGCAATTCTAGTTTTTAGGAGTGTTGTTGGAAGTTTCTTTGCTCCCAGTGTATGATTTCTGTATAATTTGAGAGAATAGTCTTGTTTTCAAATTCGAGGCTGTTCATCAAGTTCAAACAAATCTGTCACTGTGAAGAGAGCTCATGCAGCTTAGTTAGGCTCACCTACAAATGGAGTTAAAACATATTCATCAAATGGGCAACAGCAAAGCATATTAGCTTTCATATTGTAAACGATCTGAAGACATTTAATTTGACAGGTCAAAAATATTACTGACACCAAGTCAATTGAGAAAAAGATTTAACACAGTGATCAAAGGTTTGGCCAACACAGTAGGTTTTAAGGAGGATCTTAAAGGAGGGGGAGTGGTGAGAGAGAAAAAGAGACAAATGGAGATTGCGGATGGAATTTCAGAATACAAGTCAATAATCCTGCATGATTTGGAATAAACTTCCGTGTCATACCTCTTTGACCAGCAGGCTTTGTGCTAGTTTTTCAGCATCTGAAGGCACCGTAGAATGGATGGTTCTCCTCTGTCGTGGAATTGTCAAGATCTATTCAGGAAAAATATATATGTCTTCAGGAATGGTAGTTTGCGAGGAATACATGTACACTTTTTGAATGGTAAAGATACTGATTTACTGCGTTGAACGTAACATAAGAACTAGGAGCAGGAGGCGGCCATCTGGCTCCTCGAGACTACCCCGCCATTCAATAAGATCATGGCTGATCTTTTTGAGACTCAGCTCCATTTACCTGCCCACACACCATCACCCTTAATTCCTTTACTGTTCAAAAATTTATCTAGCCTTGCCTTAAATTTGACATTCAGCAAGGTAGCTTCAACTGCTTCACTGGGCTGGGAATTCCATAGATTCACAACCCTGAGGGTCAAGAAGTTCCTCCTGACCTCAGTCCTACATCTGCTTCCCTTTATTTTGAGGCAATGCCCCGTCATCCTAGTTTTACCTGCTAATGGAAATAACCTCCCTGCCTCCACCTTATAGAAACATTATGATTATGAAGGGATTAGGTAAGATCTCCCCTCATTCTTCTGAATTCCAATGAGTATGATCCCAGTCTACTCAGTCTCTCCTCATAATCCAACCTTCTCAACTCTGGAATCAACCAAGAGAATCTCCTCTGCACACGCCTACCCCCCACCACCCCAGGTGCTAGTATATCCCTTTTCAAGTAAGGAGACTAAAACTGCATGTAGTACTCCAGGTGTGGCTTCACCAGGACCCTATAGAGCTGCAGCATAGCTTTGCTGTTTTAAATTCCATCCTCTAGCAATGACAGACAAAATTCGATTTAACTTTTTAATTACCTGCTGCACTTGAAATCCTACTTCTGGCAATTCATGCAAAAGGATACCCAAGTCCCTCTGCACAGGAGCGTGCTGCAATTTTTTACCATTTAAAACATAGTCCATTTTGCTGTTATTTCTACCAAAATGGATGACCTCACACTTATCAACATCGTACTCCATCTGGTAGACCTTTGACGACTCACTTAGACTATCTATATCCCTCTGTAGACTTTCAGTGTCTTCTGCAAATTTTGCTCTACTACTCATCTTAGTGTCATCTGCATTTTGACACACCACCCTTAGTCCTCAACTCCAAACCATCTATGTAAATTGTAAACAATTGCGGTCCCAACACTGATCCCTGAGGCACACCGCTAGCCAATGACCGCCAACCAGAAAAACACCCATTTACCCCTCTTTGCTTTCTACTAGTCAACCAATCCTCTATCCATGCCAATACATTACCTGTAATACCATGCAACTTTATCTTATGTAGCAGTTTTTGTTGTGGCACCTTGTCAAATGCCTTCAGGAAATCCAGATACACCACATCCACAGGTTCCCCATTGTCCACCATGCAAGTAATGTCCTTAAAGAATTCCACCAAATTATTTAAATATGACCTACCCTTCATGAACCCATGCTGGGTGTTCCCAATGGGACAATTTATATCCAGATGCCTTGCTATTTCTTCCTTAATGATAGATTCAAGCATTTTCCCCATTACCGAAGTTAAGCTAACTAGCCTGTTCCTGCCCCACCGAACTCATCTCCACCTATCTGGACTCCATTTTCTCCCCTTTGGTCCAGGAACTCCCTACCGACGTCCGTGACACCACCCACGCCCTCCAGCACTTCCAATTCCCTGGCCCCCAACACCTCATTTTCACATGGACGTCCAGTCCCCACACACCTGTATTCCACATGCAGATGGCTTCAAGGCCCTCCGCTTCTTCCTGTCCCGCAGGCCCGACCAGTCCCCCTCCACCGACACCCTCATCTGCCTAGCCGAACTCGTCCTCACCCTCAACAACTTCTCTTTCGATTCCTCCCACTTCCTACAGACAAAGGGGGTAGCCTTGGGCACCCACATGGGCCTCGGCTATGCCTGCCTCTTTGTAGGTTATGTGAAACAGTCCCTCTTCTGCACCTACACAGGCCCCAAACCCCACCTCTTCCTCCATTACATTGATGACTCTATCGGCACCGCCTCTTGCTCACCAGAGGAGCTCGAACAGTTCATCCACTTCACCAACACCTTCCACCCCAACCTTCAGTTCACCTGGGCCATCTCCAGCACATCCCTCACCTTCCTGGACCTCTCAGTCTCCATCTCAGGCAACCAGCTTGTAACTGATGTCCATTTCAAGCCCACCGACTCCCACAGCTACCTAGAATACACCTCCTCCCACCCACTCTCCTGCAAAAATTCCATCCCCTATTCCCAATTCCTCCGCTTCCGCCGCATCTACTCCCACGATGAGGCATTCCACTCCCGCACATCCCAGATGTCCAAGTTCTTCAAGGACCTCAACTTTCCCCCCACAGTGGTCGAGAACGCCCTTGACCGCGTCTCCCGCATTTCCCGCAACACATCCCTCACACCCCGCCCCCGCCACAACCGCCCAAAGAGGATCTCCCTTGTTCTCACACACCACCCCACCAACCTCCGGATACAACGCATCATCTTCCGACACTTCCGCCATCTACAATCCGACCCCACCACCCCAGACATTTTTTCCATCGCCACCCTTGTCTGCTTTCCGGAGAGACCACTCTCTCTGTGACTCCCTTGTTCGCTCCACACTGCCCTCCAACCCCACCACACCCAGCACCTTCCCCTGCAACCGCAGGAAATGCTACACTTGCCCCCACACCTCCTCCCTCACCACTATCCCAGGCCCCAAGATGACTTTCCATATTAAGCAGAGGTTCACCTGCACATCTGCCAACGTGGTATACTGCATCCATTGTACCCGGTGTGGCTTCCTCTACGTTGGGGAAACCAAGCGGAGGCTTGGGGACCGCTTTGCGGAACACCTCCGCTCGGTTCGCAATAAACAACTGCACCTCCCAGTCGCAAACCATTTCAACTCCCCCTCCCATTCTTTAGATGACATGTCCATCATGGGTCTCCTGCAGTGACACAATGATGCCACCCGAAGGTTGCAGGAACAGCAACTCATATTCCGCCTGGGAACCCTGCAGCCCAATGGTATCAATGTGGATTTCACCAGCTTCAAAATCTCCCCTTCCCCCACCGCATCCCAAAACTAGCCCAGTTCGTCCCCTCCCCCCACTAAACCACACAACCAGCCCAGCTCTTCCCCTCCACCCACTGCATCCCAAAACCAGTCCAACCTGTCTCTGCCTCCCTAACCGGTTCTTCCTCTCACCCATCCCTTCCTCCCACCCCAAGCCGCACCCCCAGCTACCTACTAACCTCATCCCACCTCCTTGACCTGTCAGTCTTCCCTGGACTGACCTATCCCCTCCCTACCTCCCCACCTATACTCTCTCCACCTATCTTCTTTTCTCTCCATCTTTGGTCCGCCTCCCCCTCTCTCCCTATTTATTCCTGTTCCTTCTCCCCATCCCCTTTTCTGATGAAGGGTCTAGGCCCGAAACGTCAGCTTTTGTGCTCCTGAGATGCTGCTGGGCCTGCTGTGTTTATCCAGCCTCACATTTCATAATCTTGGCCTATTGTTACCTACTTTTCGTCTACTTCCCCTTTTTAAACAGTGGCGTCACATTGGTTGTTTTCCAGTCTGCGGGTACCACCCCAGAGTCCAGTGAATTTTGGTAGATAATTACTAGTGCATTTGCTATTTCCCCCATCACCTCTTTAATTCCTCTGGGATGCATTTCATCAGGGTCAGGAGACTTGTCCACCTTTAGCCCCATTACCTTGCCCATCATTGCCTCCTTCGTGATAATGATAGTTTCTAGGTCCTCACCTGCTATAATCTTCTTGCCATCATGTTATTTGTGTCTTCCATTGTGAAGACCAACACAAAATAACTATTTCATGCCTCAGAGATGGTAGGAACTGCAGATGCTGGAGAATCTGAGATAGCAAGGTGTAGAGCTGGATTAACATAGCAGGCTAAGCAGCATCGGAGGAGCAGGAATGTTTAATGCCTCGGCTATTTTCTCATTCCGTTATTAAATTGGCCTTCTCATCCTCTTAAGGACCAATGTTTACCTTTGCCACTCTTTTATGATTTACATATTGAGAGAAACTTTTGCTGCCTGTTTTTATATTGTGAGCTAGTTTACTCTCATAATCTATCTTACTTTTCTTTATTATGTTTTTTGTGGCTTTCTGCTGGTTTTTAAAGATTTCCCAGTCTACTAGTTTCCACGAATATTTGCTTTTTTGTTTGTTTTTTTTAAGTTTGATACTTTATTTCCTTAGACATCCATAGCTGACTATTTCTTTTCCTACTGTTCTTCCTTATCACTGAAATATACTTCTGCTGAGCATAGTGAAAAATCATTTTGAATCCACTGTTCCTCAATTGACCCACCATAAAGTTTTTGCTCCCATTTTACCTTGACTAACTCTTCCCTCATCCCATCATAGTCTCCTTTGTTAAACATAGGACACAAATGGACTTCACTGGATCTTTAGGGCCATTCCATATCCTCACTGCATGGTAATTTTGCAATAATATAGTCCATCATGCACAATACATTACAGGGCACTGGATGTGAGATTGCTCGCTGAGCTGGAAGGTTAGTTTTCAGACGTTTCGTCACCATTCTAGGTAACATCATCAGTGAGCCTCCGACGAAGCGCTGGTGTTATGTCCCGCTTTCTATTTAGGTTTCCTTGGGTTGGTGATGTCATTTCCTGCATTGGTGGTGTCATTTCGTGTTCTTTTTCTCAGGGGATGGTAGATTGGCTCCAAATCAATGTGTGTGTTGCTGGAGTTCCGGTTGGAATGCCATGCTTCTAGGAATTCTCGTGCGTGTCTCTGTTTGGCTTGTCCTAGGATGGATGTGTTGTCCCAATCAAAGTGATTTCCTTCTTCATCTGTACGTAAGGATACGAGTGATAGTGGGTCGTGTCATTTTGTGGCTAGTTGATGTTCATGTATCCTGGTGGCTAGATTTCTGTCTGTTTGTCCAATGTAGTGTTTGTCACAGTTCTTGCAAGGTATTTTGTAGATGACGTTCGTTTTGTTTGTTGTCTGTATAGGGTCTTTTAAGTTCATTAGCCGCTGTTTTAGTGGGTTTGTGGGCTACCCTGATGCCAAGAGGTCCGAGTAGTCTGGCAAATCTTCTCAAAACTCGCTAACATTACAGGGCAATCATAGAGTCAAATAGTTATACAGCACGGAAACAGACCTGGAGTCCAACTCATCCGCACTGACCTGATATTCCTATCTGCGCTAGTCCCATTTGCCAGCATTTGGTCCATATCCCTCTAAACCTTTCCTATTCATGTACCCATCCATGTACCTTTTCAATGTTGTAATTGTACTACCCTCCACCACTTCCTCTGACAGCTCATTCCATACACGCACCTTTCTCTGTGAAAAAGTTACTCTTCAGGTCCTTTTTATATCTTTCCCCTCTCACCTTAAACCTACGCCCTCTAATTTAGGACTCCCCCACCTCAGGAAAAAGACCTTGGTTATTAACCCTATCCATCATCCTCGCAATTTTATAAACCCTGCACGGTTACCCCTCAGCCTCCAATGCTCCAGGGAAAAAGGCCCCAGCCTATTCAGCCTCTTCCTATAATTCAATACCTCCAGTCCCAGCAACGTACTTGTAAACCTTTTCTGCACTCTGTCAAGTTTAACAGAATCCTTTGTATAGGCCAACCAGAATTGTGCGCTGTATTCTGAAAGTTGTCTCACAATATCCTGTATAGCCGCAGCATGAATTCCCAACTCTGATATTCAATTAAGGCAAGCATGTCAAACGCCTTCTTCAGCGCCCTGTCTACCTGTGACTCCACTTTGAAGGAACTATGCACCTGCACCCCTAGGTCTCTTTGTTCAGTAACATTCCCCAGTACCCTACCATCAACTGTATAAGTCCTGCCCTGGTTTGTCTTACAAAAATTTAGCACCTCACACTTATCTAAATTAAACTCCAGATGCCACTCTTCAGCCCATTGGTCCATATGATCGAAGTCCCCTTGTCCTCTGAGATCATGTTCTTCACTGTCCACTACACCACCTATTTTGCTGCCATCTGCAAACCTACTAACCATTCCTCCCATATTCCCATCCACATCATTTATATAAATGACAAAAAGCAGTGGACCACTACTGATCCTTGCAGCGCATCTCTAGTCACAGGTCTCCAGTATGAAAAACAACTCTCCACCACCACCCTCTGTCTCCTACTTACAAACCAATTTTCTATCCAACTGGCCATGGCTCCCTGGGTTGCATTGGATTAACCTTACTTATCAGTCTACCATGCGGAGCCTTGTTGAACACTTTGCTGAAGTCTGTATAGGCAACATCTATTGTCTTGCCTCCATCAATCCTTCTCATCACCTCTTCAAAAACTCAGTCAAGTTTGAGAGAGACAATTTTTCATGCATTAAGCCATGTTGACTATGCCAAATCAGTCATAGCCCTACAAAATGCATGAAAATCCTGTCCCTCAGAATTCCCTCCACCACAACCCAAGCTACAGATCTTTATCAAAACTTTAAATTCACTTCAGCAACTTACCCACCCCTGACATAGGACTCATTGATCTATAGTCCGCGGGCTTTTCCTTGTAGTCTTTCCGTAAATAATGGCACATTAGCCACTCTCAAGTCTTCCAGCACCTCACCTGTGGTTGTCAATGATACAAATATTTCATCAAGGGGTCCAGCAATCTCTTGCCCAGCTTCCCACAAAGTTCTGGGAAACACCTCATCAGATCCTACGGATTTATCTAGCTTTATACATTTTAAGACCTCCAGGACCTCCTCTTCCATAATATAAACTCTTTCAATACAGCATTAATTATTTCACCAAGTTCCCTAGCTTCTATATCTTTCTCCAAATTAAATACTGACGCAAAATATTTATTCAGTATCTCACTCATCTCCTACGGTTCCATGTACAGATGGCCACCTTGGTCTTTAAGGAACCCTATTCTCTCCCTAGATACTCTTTTGCTGTTAATGTACATCTTGAATCTCTCTGGATTCTCCTTAACCCTACTTGTGAACGCTGTCTCATGTCCTCTTTTTGCCCTCCTGCTTTCCCTTTTAAGTGTACTCCTACTACTCATACACTCCTCTAGAGATTCACTTGATCCCAGCTATCTATGCCTGAGACAGGCTTCCTTCTTTATTTTGACCAGAGCCTCAACTAGTCTAGTCAACAAGCATTCCCTACATTTACCAGCCTTGCCCTTCACAATAATAGGAACATACTGTCTCTGGACTCCCGTTATCTCATTTTTAAGGTCCTCCCACTTCCCAATTGTCCCCTTGCCTGCAAACAGCCTCCCCAAATCAACTATTGAAAGTTCCTGTCTCTTCCCTTCAAAAGTGGCCTTGCTCCAAATTAGAACTTTAGCTTTTTAATCAGTTCTATCCTTTTCTGGAACTATTTTAAAACCAATAGAATTGTGATCGCTTGCTCCAAAGTGTTCCCCCACTTACACCTCAGTCACTTGCCCTACCTTATTTCTCAAGAGTAGGTCAAGTTTTGCACCTTTTCCAGTAGATAAAGCCACGTATTGAATCAGAAGGTTTTCTTGTACACGTAAATTTCTCCCTACCAGGCCCTTAATACTATGACAGTCCTAGTCTATGTTTGGAAAGTTTAAAGTCCCTGACATTACAACCTTATTATTCTTAAAGATGTCAGAGATGTCCTTAAATATTTGCTTCTTAATTTCCCACTGACTACTGGGGGGCTTAAAATATAATCCCAATAAGATGAACATCCCTTTCTTATTTCTCAGTTCCACTCATATAACTTCACTGGATGTTGTCTCAAGAGTATCCTCACTAAATACAACCGTAATGTTACCCCTAACCATGAACATCACTCCCCCCCTCCTCTCTTGCCTCCCTTTCTATTCTTTCTAAGCATCTATACCCTGGGACATTAAGCTGACAGTTCTGCCCATCCATGAGCCACGTCTCTGTCATACTATGATATCCCAGACCCATGTTCCCAATTATGCCCTACGTTTACCTACCTTACCTGTCAGGCCTCTTGCATTGAAGTAAATGCAGCTTAATTTATTGAGTCTTACCTCCTTCTCTGCATTGCTCTTGCCTGCCTTTTTGGCTATTTAATTTGCTTCTCTTCTTAACTGCACCAGCCCCAACCTTTTCTCATGAGTGCTTTGGTTCCCACCCTTGATCCTCCACTAGTTTTCAAGCAGCTCTAGTAAATCTCTCTGCAAGGATTTTGGTCCCTTTTCAATTCAGGTGGAACCTGTCCTCCTTGCACAGATCATTTCCACCCCTGAAGAGATTCCAATAGTCCAAAAATGTAAATCTTTGCCCCCTGCACCAGCTCCTCTGCCGCGCAATGATCCGCTGTATCCTCCTGTTCCTATCCTCACCTGCATGTAGCACCAGTACTCGTCCAGATATTGCTACCCTGGAGGACTTACTTTCTAACCTCTTGCCTAGTTTCCCATATTCTCTCTGCAAAACCTTTCCCTACCAATGTCATTGGTACCAATGCGTACAATAATCTCTTGCTAGTCACTCTCCACTTTCAGAATATTCTGCACCCTCAGAGGCATCCTTGACTCTGGCACCAGGCAGGCAACACACCATCCTGATGGCCGCAGAAATGTCTGTCAGTGCTCCAGACTAGAGAATTACCCCACCACAGTCAATCACTTGGAACCTGACATACACCTCATTACAGTAGAACCAGTCACATAACTTGGTTGTCAGTACTATACTCCCCTGACAGTATCCAAAACAACGTACCTGTTTGAGATGGGGATAGCCACTGAAGACTCCTGCACTACCTGGCCACCTTTACTACCATTCCTACTGATCAACTACCTACCTGACTGTATCTGCAGCATCTTCCTGTTTTTCCAATTGGTGCCAAAGAAGGCCATTTGAACCATCACGTTTTTAACAGGATCTCAAAGTGCTACGTCACAGTACCCATTCATGCACTGTTCCAAATTAACCTTTTCCAAATATTTACTTATTTGAATAAACACCATGGCTTCAACTTTCTTGACAGCTCAGCGAGCACACCAACAACGACTTGCCCATCAATTCCACACATTCAGGTTTCTCTCCCTCTTAAACATTACTTTGCTGGTGGGCCCCTTCAGCTGAGATTACCCAACTCTCCACAATTCCCCAAACTATACCTTTTCAAGAGCTTCACCAAAGCTGTGCTCCCCTAGACTTCAATTGCTTGGCCTCTAAAGCATTGTGGTTTGTTTTGTTGCACCACATTTTTTTTCACTAACGTATACAAAACAAACATTCTTAATCTTTCTCCCTCCTTTGTCTGAGCCTTTCTCATGGGGAGATAAGATTCACTGAGCATCAGCTTTAGTGCACATTTCCCTTAACTGTCGTAAAAGATTGAAGATTGATCAGATTAAGTTGTTTCACAGAGTAAAAGAGCTCAGCACTTAGCCCTACTGCTTCACTGTGCAAGGGATCCAGGTTCAATTCCGCCCTCAGACGACCATATGTGAGGAGTTTGTACATTCTCCCCGTGTCTGCATGGGTTTCATCTGAGTGCTCCAGTTTCTTCCCACAATCCAAACATGTGCAGGTTAGGTGGCTTGGCCATGCTAAATTGTCAATAGTCTTAAGGGATGTGTAGGCTAGGTAGGTTAACTGTGGAAAATGCAGAGTTACAGGGTTAGGGTAGAAGGGGTGTGGCTGGGTGGGATACTCTTCAGATGGTCAGTGTAGGCTCAACGGGCTGAATGGCCTGCTTCCACACTGCAGAGATTAATTGAATAGACAAAAAGGGGAAAGAAAAATCATCCAGTGAGAGAACCAAGAACAAGGAGCCATAATCAGGACATTGATTTTAAAATTAAGATTTAAAGCCAGTCCATTCAGGAGGATAAGTAGAAACTAGTATTTTCATTCCAAGGGTAGTTCAAAGGGTAACTCCAAAAGGCTGTGGATATTTGGGAGTATTTTGTACTTTAAAGATTGACTAATGGTATCGGGGGCATGGAGTGAAGGTCAATGAAAGGGATTGAGGCAGAGATTAAGGGGCTGAATGGCATACTTCTGTAGCTAATGTTCCTGAGTCCAAATCCCCACTTGCCCATGACTAGTCTACATGAGAAAAACCTGGAAGTACCATTAAAACCGAGGCAGTGCGCAGGCTGCAGAAATTAGATTACTTACCGAGACCTCGTCCAAAGGAAACTGTAGAAGATCCCGCAGAGGGTCACTTTGAATCTGCGCTTTCCGTTGTACAATGACATTCTCATAATCCAGTGGCTCGATGATTTTTGTTTTCTCCTTCAGAAAGACAAACAGGGAGGTTTCAACAAGAATGACTTAACCAGCGTGAAGACAACAGATTTTTTTGTTCATCAAAATCCTAAAAGGATCTCTCTAAAACCAACTTTCAGGAATCACAAGTAGCAGGTTTTTTTTTGCTTCATTTGTTCTTGGGATGCGATCACTGGCAAGACCACTAATTGCTCAGTTAAGTGTCAACTATATTAGTGTGGATCTAGAATCACAGACAGGCCAGAAGATTTCCTTCCCTACAGGACATTAGTGAACCATTTGGACTTTTATAACAATCAGCAGAGACACCATTTATCTCAGAATTGTATGGAATTCAGACTTGTTGACTTATCATGGTGGGATTCGAATGATTTCCCCTGAGCATCAGCCTGGGGTTCTAGATTGCTTCTCCAGTGACATTCCACAATGCCACCATCTCCCTAACACTACAAGGTGAAAGTATCCATAGTCCTACTGGACCAGAAACTGCTCCCTCATTGGTCAGAGGTGATGATGGTGCATTCCCTAAAGGCAATTTATGAACCAGATAGGTTTCTGAAACAAATTAGTATGGTTTGTTGAAAAACTGAGCATTCTTTAGAAATCTATGAGAATTTTGAGAAGAGGCAACAGAGTTACTGAGGTAAGAACGTGATGGTGTAAGCCTTTACTTGAAGATCAATAAGGAAGCTAATTAAAATGGATAATAAGCTTGGGATGAAATAACAAAATTCAGAAGATCGGACACAATTCCATACTTATCTTCAACAAATGGCAGAGATTTCTAGAGCAAACGATTCGAGATCCTTTTAAAACTAATGAAATCCAGGTTTCCTTTGAACCACCATATTATTTCTTATCAAACAATTAGACTCAATTGTAATCAGTTCATTTAAATGTAGGCCAGTGCTAACGTTTGATTTTCAATTTTCTTCAATCCTCATATAGATGTGAAGTCCAAAATACAACAGTTACAGCAGATACTTTGCCCTTTGTTTTTTCATACTGTGTGGATATCAGTGATGAGGTCTGCATTTGCGCCATCCCTAATTGCCCTTGAGCTAAGCAGATTGCTCAGGCTTCTGCAAAATTCCTTCCGGGGATGAAGACTTGGCTGACTGAGTGAACATGTAATGTCCATCCATAACTGATAGTGAATTGTCTTCTTCAGTCACTGGGTATACGGGCCCCCACAATGCCATTGGGGTGGGAATTCAGGATTTTAGAGTCACAGAACTACACAACAT
This sequence comes from Stegostoma tigrinum, assembly GCF_030684315.1. NCBI lineage: Eukaryota > Metazoa > Chordata > Chondrichthyes > Orectolobiformes > Stegostomatidae > Stegostoma > Stegostoma tigrinum. The sequence continues at coordinate 70,354,432 of NC_081368.1, forward strand.
GGAACAGACCCTTCGGTCCTCTGCATAAGCACAAAAACAGACTATAAACTGCAAATGAAATATAATGCAAGCATTGAGGAGATGGAGTGCAGAGTCCAGAGTTAAAGCACAGGACATTATGTTTTCACTGCTGGATCACGAGTTCAACTCTTGGTTCCTGTTAAATCAAGTGAGAGTCATACAGCACAGAAACAGATCCTTCAGTCCAGCCAGACCATGCCAAACATAATCCCAAACAAAACCAGTCCCACCTGCCTGCGCGAGGCCCATATCCTTCCAGACATTTCCTATTCGTGTACTTATCCAAATGTCGTTTAAATGTTGTAATTGTAGTCACATCCACATTCTAGAGGGTCATTCTACACACAATCCACTCTGTGTATAAAAACAAAAATTGCCTCAGGTCTTTTTTAAACCTTTCTCCTCTCACATTAAATATATGCCCCCTAGTCTTGAAATTCACCACTCTAGGTAAAAGGCACCTGCCATTCACCTTATCTGTACTCCTCATTATTTTCTAAGCCTCTGTAAGGTCGTAGCCTCCTATGCTCCATTGAGGCAATTCCCAATCCATCCAGCCTCTTCTTATAACTTAAACGTTCTATTCCCAGCAATGTCCTGGTAAATCCCTTCTGAACTCTCTCTTTCTTAATAATATCTTTCCTATAACACGGAAACCAGAACTGGTGACAGAACTCCAGAAGAGACCCCACCAAGTCCTGTACAACCTCAACATAATGTCCCAACTCCTATATTCAAATGTCTGAGCAATAAGGTTGGGCTGACTGAACCAAATAGCTGTAAGTCTATAGTGGAAAGCTGAAGCTTACCTGCTTCAGAGAGACCAGAAGGATGTTGGATGAAAAGCTGCACGTATTTTGTTGTCCTAACTATAGAACAGTGGTGACAAAACAGCAGGTTTTCATCTGTCAAGCCCTGAGATGCTCTTAAACTAAGACAGACTTTCATTGACATTGGGTGCCTGAGACACTCAACTAGTAACAATCTCAATGAGCACAGCTATTCATGAATCATCGAAAATAGAGATACCCTTGTTGCCTTGCCTATTAAAGCCCCGATGAGGGGCAGAAACCAGTTTTCTTGGCCAGGCGAGAACAATAGGATAATAAATTGGGTCTACATTCTCTAAGGTCTAGAGGGATGAAAAGTGATAGTAATAAAACCTTCTAATTTATGAACAGGCCAGATAGGAAGACACCGAGGTTACTGCCCCCAGCTGGTTTCTAGAATATAAAAACGCAGTTTGATAAATAGCAGATAATAATTTAGAACTAAGATGCGGAGAAATTAGTTCAAAGAATTTGTGAATCTGGAAATTCTGCACCTGCACTGCATTCTTTAAAGCTGGGATAGACTGATAAGTGGTCCCACAGGGATTCAACAGATATGGGAAGTGGGCAGGGATACAAAGTGAAGCTGATGATCAGCCATGATTGGAATGAAAGGAACGGGCTCAATGGGCCTGCTCTGACTTCTTGTATTCTTGAGAGTTGCTGGTTAGCAAAGCTAGCCTACTTGAGTCATGTGAATCTTATTCATGTCTACCTAGCTTTAACTTATTGAGTCGTGCTACAACATTCACATATGCTTACTGACCCCCTTCCAGGATAGTTGAGCATTTCACTGGCCTGTGTGCCAACTTCAGACCAGACTGGCACCGTCTAGTGGTATGGTCTCCTCAGCTGGTCCTGAGGAAAGAGGATTTCCCTCCTCTCTGCCAGCCCATCCACCTGGATCTCCAGGTCCCTGTTGGCACAGCTGGATGTCAATTTCCCTCTATCCAAGATAATAAAATGTGAGGCTGGATGAACACAGCAGGCCAAGCAGCATCTCAGGAGCACAAAAGCTGACGTTTCGGGCCTAGACCCTTCATCAGAGAGGGGGATGGGGTGAGGGTTCTGGAATAAACAGGGAGAGAGGGGGAGGCGGACCGGAGATGGAGAGAAAAGAAGATAGGTGGAGAGAGTATAGGTGGGGAGGTAGGGAGGGGATAGGTCAGTCCAGGGAAGACGGACAGGTCAAGGAGGTGGGATGAGGTTAGTACGTAGGAGATGGGGGTGCCGCTCGGGGTGGGAGGAAGGGATGGGTGAGAGGAAGAACAGGTTAGGGAGGCAGAGACAGGTTGGACTGGTTTTGGGATGCAGTGGGTGGAGGGGAAGAGCTGGGCTGGTTGTGTGGTGCAGTGGGGGGAGGGGATGAACTGGGCTGGTTTAGGGATGCAACATTGGTCTGGGGCAATTCCTGAACAGCTCTGCAGGAACAGCCCTGGATCCGGTGTGTAACTGCTAACACAGTGCTTGACCTGCTACAGCGATGTTAGCAATCATAGAGGCCCCAAATGCAGCAACCCTCCTCAAAGAGAGGAAGGATATTAGGAACACGACAGAATCGGTCCTGGTGCACAGGTAAGGAGCTGAGTTTGGGAAGATAATGTGAGCAATCTCTCAGGTTTCACAGAAAGAAACCCTCCATGAAACTCACCTAAATTGGCATTGATTTCTGGTAAAATTCAGTTGAATATTTTTGAGCAAAAGCTGTTACGAGTGAGATGGCTGTCTCATGTCATGCTGCGGTTTAGTCCAAACCTCTGGATCAGAGGATCTTGGCTCCAGCCCCACCTGCCCGAGCATGGCATTTCAAGAGAATTGCAAAAGGTAACAGGGAGGCTAGTGGAGGTTAGGAAGGAAAGGTGTGATGGATGAGGAGGACAGTGGACATGAAACAAATTAAGTTGCAGTTTTACCAGGGGTCACAGTCTAAGGCGGTCATTTAAATCTATTAGGTAAGGATAACATTGCTGTTGTACTTAAGTAGGATATTCGGGGCGGGGGGGTGTAGGTGGTGTAGTTACAGTTGGGGATTTTAACTTTCTAAACATAGACTGGGACTGCCATAGTGTTAAGGGCTTGGTGGAGAAGAATTTGCTAAGAGTGCACAAGAAATTTGTCTGATTCAGTAGGTGGACGTACCTGCTAGAGAAGGTGCAAAATCTGTCCTACTCCTGGGAAATAGGTAGGGCAGGTGACGGAGGTGTCAGTGGGGGACTTTGGGGCCAGCAACCGAAATTCTATTAGTTTTAATATAGTGATGGAAAAGGATAGACTGGATCTAAAAGTTAAAGTTCTAAAGGGGAGAAAGGCCAATTTTGATGATATTCGGCAAGGACTTTCAAAGTTGAAATGGGGCAGATATTTGCATGTAAATGGACAGCTAGAAAACAGGAAGCTTCAAAAATGAGATAATGAGAATCTACCTACAGTATTTTCTGTTAGGGTGAAGGGCAAGGCTGGATGACAAGAGAAGTTGAGGTTTTGGACAAGAAAAAGGAGGAAGCATATGTCAGGTATAGACAGCAGTGAATCCCTAGAAGAGTATAAAGGCAGTAGGAGTATACTTAAACAGGAAAGCAGTAGGGCAAAGAGTGGACATGAAACAGCTTTGGCAAATAGGGTTAAGGAGTATCCAAAAGAGATTCTACAAATACATTAAGGACAAAAGGTGAATTAGGGACGGAATAAGGCCCCATAAGGATTAGCTTTCTTTGTGTGGAACTACAGGAGATGGGGGAGATACTAAAGGAGAATTTTGCACCAGTGTTTACTGTGCAGAAGGATATGGAAGATAGACTACATGGGGAAATAAATAGAGGTACCTTGAAAAATATCCATTTGACAGACGAGGAGATGCTGAATATCTTAAAATGCTGAAAGATGAATAAATCCCTGGGACATGATCAGGTGTACCATAGAACTCAGTGGGAAGCACAGGAAGTGATTTCTGGGCCCCTTGCTGAGATTTCTGTTTCATTAACAGCAACAGATGAGGTGCTGGAAGTCTGGAGACTGGCTAACGTTGATAAAGGCAGAGCGTTGGGCATGATCTATATGGATTTCAGTAAGGCATTCAACAAGGTTCCTCATGGTAGACTGGTTAGCAAGATTAGATCGCACTGAATACAGCTGGCACGGTGGCTTAGTGATTAGCACTGCCACCTCTCAGCGCCAGGGATTGCACCAGGTTCAATTCCAGTCTTGGCTAACTGTCGATGTGAAGTTTGCACGTTCTCCCGCTGTCTGCATGGATTTGCTCCGGTTCCCTCCCACAATCCAAAGATGTGCAGATTAGGTGGATTGGCTGTGCTAAATTTCCATTAGTGTTTAAGGTGGAAAATGCAGGGATTATGGTAAGGGCCTGTGTGGGCTCAATGGATCAAATGGCCCCCTCCCACACTGTAGGGAATCTATGAACTAACCATTTGGATACAGAATTAGCTCGAAGGTAGAAGACAGAGTGTGGTGGGAGGGTTGCTTTTCAGACTGGAGGTCCGAGATAAGCGGTGTGCAACACGGATTCATGCTGGGTCTGCTGCTTTTTGTGATTTATATAAATGATTTCCATGTGAACATAAGAGGTGTGATTAGTAACTTTGCAGACAACACTAAAACTGGGGGTGTAATGGACAGAGAAGAGGTTACCTTAGAGTAAAGGAAGCTACTTGGCCTGCTGTGTTCATCCAGCACTACACCTTGTTATCTGGGATCTTGATCAGAAGGGCCATTGGCTGAGGAGTGGCAGATTGAGTTTAATTTAGATAAATCTGAGGTGTTGTATCACGGTAAGGCAAATCAGGACAGGACTTATAGACAAACGGTAAGGTCCTGAGGAGTGCTGCTGAACAAAGAGACCTTAGTGTCCAGGTTCATAGTTCCTTGAAAGCGGAGTCACAGGTAGTTAGGATAACGAAGAAAGTGTTTGGTATGCTTGCTTTTATTGGTCAGTGCATTGTGTATAGCGGTTCAGAGGTCATGTTGTGGCTGTGCAGGACGTTGATTCAGCCACTTTTGGAGTACTGCACGTAATTCTAGTCCCTCTACTATTGGAAGAATTTTATGAAACTAGAAAGGGTTCAGAAAAGATTTACAAGTATGTTGCCAGGGTTGGAGGCTTTAAACTGTAGGGTGGGGCTTAATAGGCTAGGGCTATTTTCGCCGGAGTGTCAGAGGTTAAACAATGACCTTACAGAGGTTAATAAATCATGAAGTGCATGGTAGGGTAAATAGGCAAGGTCATTTTCTAGGGATGGGGAAGTCCAAAACTAAATGGTATAGGATTAAGGTGAGAGGGGATAGAAATAATAGGGACCTGAGGGGCAACGTTTTCACACAGAGGGTGGTGCCTGTATGGAATGAGCTGCCAGAGGAAGTGGTGAAGGTGGGTACTAATAGCAAGGGTTTAGTGGAATATGAGCTATATTCTGGAAAATGGGATTAGATTTATATAGGAAATCCTATCAGCATAGATGAGTTGGACCGAAGGGTCTGTTTCTTAGCTGTATATGTCCACAAGTCTATGACTGAGAGGTGAAAAAATGTCCTTACCCAGAGAGTGGTGAGCCTCTGGAATTTTCTGCCACAGAAGGGGATTGAGGCCACAACATTAAATGTTTTGAAGGAGTTAGATATAGCTGACAAGGCCATAGGGATCAAACGGTACTGGGAGAATGTAGCAGAACAGTGCTAGTTGGATGATCTGCCATGATCATATTAAATGATAGAGCAGGCTTGCAGGGCTGAATAGCTTACTTCTGCTCCGAGTTTTGGATATTAGTAGAAAAAAAAGGCTACTGGGCTTCAGAGCTCAGTTCGCTAGACAACAGGCTTGAGTTGCCGAGTTATTTCAACAGTACAGGTGCTATTCCCATTTTGCACTAAGGTCACCACAATGGTTCTGCCTTCTCAACCTCACCCCTCACCTGAGGCATGGTGACCCTCAATTTAAACTCACCATTATTCATCTCTGCTAATGAGAGCGCAGTCTGTGGCCCTCTGAGACAGTGGTCACTTCCATTCTGTAATATTCGAAGGTGGGGACGAGGTGGTAATTTCAATGCACTGGCAATCCAGAACCCTGGGTTAATGTTCTAAGAACAAGAGCTTGAAACCCACCAGGCAAATTCTGTAATAAAAAGCTAATCTCAAGCTGACCATGTAACCAATGTTGATTGCCATAAAAACATAATCAGGTTCACTAATATCCTTGAGGGAAGGAAACCTTAACTTAAGACAAAGATGAGGCAAAATCTTTTCCGAAGCTTTCGAAGTCTCTTCCTCAAAACGTGATGGTAAGCCCTGAATATCTTTTAAGCGAGGGGTAGAAAGAGTCTTGATAAGCAGAAGGATGAAATGTTAATTGGAGTAGGGGTGGGGTGAACTTATCAAAGCAGACTCGAAGTGCCTACTCTTAACTCACGGTTTCAGCTTTGCAAGCTTTATCACACAAAGACTTGTTTGGTGGCTGCCAGCTATTTCAAGATGTAATGCAGTAGCATTAGAGTTAGGGGTCAGTAATTGATGAGATCAACAAGTTTCACACTGTTGTTAAAATGCTCAGCTTTTGATTGCATAGAATCAGTCCTAATCCAAATAATTTTTCCAGTTTGTATCAACACAGGAAGTTAACTGACCAAGTCTATTTTCAGAAACAGGCAACATCGATACCTCCCACGTTTACTTAACCTTTCAATTATCAAGGATGATTTCCTTGGCTACAGGTTGTTCTGGAAGCCCAATACACTTATTTCATTTTATTCACATTTCATATTTTACTTTTAAAGGGATGCGACAATCATGAATATTCAGGCTTGCACAGAAGTCCTGTTTAATCACAGCTTACATTTAGTCACCAAAACAATTTGTACTGAATCAAAAGGTCAGCAATGACTTGATGACAGTGTGAAGAAAGTCATTCTGTAATCAAATTCACCTTTACATTGGGAAAGTCATTCAGGAGAGAGCTTTAAAGCAAAGTTACCATTTTTCCTGCCATTTTGGACCAGATAGAAGAATTTTTATTTTAATAACATAACATAACATCCCCCAATTTGCTGGAATCAGTCAAAACTGACACTAAGCCCAAGGGAACAGACATTCTGAGAGGTATCCATAAATTTTGTTGCAAACATAGATTTTTAGACAATAGTTTAATGGAGCGAGGGGAAGGGAAATCCAGAATTTAAGGTCTGGACAGCTGTCGGCATGGCAAATGAGTAGCAAAGTAAAGAAATTAAGAGCACTCAAGGAGAATTAGATGAATGCTAACAGAAAACAGCAGTTACACCAGCATTTGGCTGCCTGTATATTCTGTATAAGAGGTTTTCATCCAGCTTCAGTGTCATAGACTGCCACACTGGAGATTCTCAAGTGATCTGATGGACCTCAGAATGTACAAATTGTTTTGGTGACTAAATGTAAGCTGTGATTAAACAGGACTTCTGTGCAAGCCTGAATATTCATGATTGTCGCATCCCTTTAAAAGAAAAATATGAAATGTGAATAAAATGAAATGAGTTGTGCTACAACTGCACAATAAGAAACCAACTGCCTCTTAAATCACAATCCCTCGGTATTTGTGAAAGAATGGCTAAAAGCAACTCTTGACTCTCCATTTAGCTGAATTTGTACCAAGAGGTTTACCCCACTTTGCTTTCCTCAGAGTTCAAAATGAACCATAGCCACTGAGCCCCATTCTGCCCATTCACAACTGGTAAATCAGATTCAAGAGTAAAACAATCATTATATTTTAATTTTGTTACTCATTCATAGGATTTGTGTCTCATTGGTCAGGTCAGCATTTGTTTGCTCATCCCTATTTTCCCTTGAGAAGATGGTGGTGAGCTGCCTTCTTGAACCACTGCAGTCTTTGGGGTGCACAAAAACCTACATGCTGTTAGGAACAGAACTCCAGAATTGCTGTATACTTCCCCTTATCTTATGTACTTGATACCTTTGGTTGGGTATCTCTGTGATTATGTTACAAGACTAGTAATCCAGACATCTGGACTAATGGTCTGGGCCATGAGTTCAAATCCTGCTACAACAGCTGGGAAATTTAAAACTCAGTCAATTAAATAAAACTTGATTTAAAAAATTATTATTAGAAGTGGTGACCATGAAATAATCAGATTCTTGTCAAAATCTCATCTAGTTTAATCATATTCTTACCTAGTCTGAGCTACTGTTGCTATCTCAGATTATTTTTAACTGAATTTTGTCATTGTAACAGTGATATGGGTGCACAGAAAAGCAAAAAAAAATCAAGAATGCAAGTATTTGATGTGCTAATCTCAACAAGGGCATTTAAGCAGAAGAGACCACGACTGTTCACTGCAAGTCTCTCGTCTAACAGGGCCACAGACCACTGTCTTAATGGGTTTAAAAATAATGAATATACATAATGTAAGCCTTTGTAGAATCAACCTACCAATGTTAAGATGCAAGGGGTATTTTACATTACCATTAGAAGTAAAAACACTGTTGCAATGTTCCATTTTAAAGTGTATCTGGGGTGCATTTGCCTGTCCAATGGAGAATGGGAGCTATTCTCTTGTTCCCTGAGATTTGCCCAAGAGAAGCAAAGAATATCAGGGTGAGCACGGCCTTTGAGATGCAGTCTCGGCTAAACCAATAGCAGATTGGGAGTGGGGATGGTATCTAATCTGGATGTACCCTGCACTTCAGTAGATAAGGAGTTTACGGTTAATAAGTTAATTTGAATTCTACATTGATGCCAGAGGATTTTTGGCCGAAATGGGTTTGCACCTCATGCTAAGTTTGTCTTGTACTGTACCTCTTTAAGTAAACAGCAGGTCCAAATAGTTAAAAAGACAATCCTATCATATGTAGGTGTAACATTAGAGAGGACATGCAATAAAAGCCTTCAGTTATCGCCAGCCCCACACTCTTTACAACCCTCTTTTCCAAACCCATCAACAAAGCCCTTTCTCCCCGCCAATTTGCTTTCAATCATTATCACGCTCTCCTCTTCTGCCGCTGCTCAGCCTCTGCTAGATACATTAAGATCTTTCTGTTCGTTGAAGATGCTACGCAAGGACACATTATATATTTTGCAGATATTAGATAGTTTCAACAACTGTTCTGGATTGCTTTATTTCAGGATCAAAGGGTCTTCTGCTATGAATGAAAAAGTGGTAAAAGAGAAACTTGTACAAATCACAAGTTTACTTTCAGATCAGTAAAGATACAACAGATTAATAACAAAACATTCAGCACTGGCAGGATATGGTGTTACAGGAATACCTTGTGGTTAAAAAGTGATATTAAGATTCTGCAGTGATTAATACTGGATCAACTGTTTATTTTAAGTATAAACTTGATAGGTTTTAGTTAACCAAAGTTATTAACAGTTAAAGGATAAAGACAGGTCTATGGAGTTATGTTGTAAATCAGCCTTGATGCTGTTGAATGATAGAGCAAGCTCGAGTAATAAAATGTTCTTCTCCAGTTCCTACATTCTTTTAGGATCAATAAGTGCAATCAATTACTACACAGCAACTAAGAACTGCAGCACTAAAATAATACTGGATTAAAGACCATTAAGTATTCCATTTTCCATTTCAACAGACGCGCATTTGTAATTTCTGGAGTAGCCACTGACAAATGAATTAACATTCAGCCAACGACATAGTAGAGCAAAGTACAATTTACATTAATTCACTGCACTCTGTGGCCTGGTGAAGGACATTCATTTTGAAATATGCACTTAAAGAAATGGAATTACTTTTTGCTTACAACTGCAACATTCACAGAGGTGCTCTTTTGGTGCAGTGGGTTGCTTCCTTACCTGTGCGCTAGGAGGTCTAAGATCAAGTCCCATTCAAGACTTGATGGTTGTGGAAGTTGTGTCATAAAACAGCCAAACAGGTCAAGTGTCAATCTGTAAACTCTTCCCATACACCTACAGTAGGCGTGAAGAGTAGGAGAGCTTCCTTGCCCGCCAGAACCAGTGGTAGACTCAGCAATTTGGTTGCAAAACACACTTGCGATGTCTTTGCCAGAGAGATTTTACTGGCACACAAGGGATATTTTTGGCAAAAATATCAAAATGTAACTATTCCTACTTATCCTGAGCAGATCGTGTATGCTTCACAAGGTGATGGCTCTGAAAGGGTTAATGTTGGAAAATGAATTAAGGTCCACTCCATCTGATATTATGCAGTCTTGGGTGGGGAGAAAAGGAGAATATGTACAGTTTGAAATGTAAATAGAGATAAAAATATCTGCTGACTGGATAGTTAGATACAATAACAAAGACTGTACAACTTGTATTTTTTTTGCTAAACTACATCAAGACAAAATGTCTCTTCTCATTAAGACTCACTCGTGCTTTATCCCCCATCACCGATAAGCAAAGGTCCTTCAGATCCAGAGTCGAAAGGAGGCTTGGTGGTAGCCTGTCACCACAACCATTAGCTGGCGCTGCTTGGTTCAGCCACATATACAACACTGACATGTGGACCATGGGTTCCGTTCACCAACTTCAATCCATGGCATTGTGCCTGGCATTGCAGGAACATCTTAAAGTACTGTGTTTATATCACCCTCCCATCACAAGCATAGAGGTTTAAGTGGCACAACTTTTCAAATGTCACAAAACACAATGACAGACAAGTCTCTATTTATTCCAGTGTCCTGATATCAGTCGGTGTTGTATGCTAATAATCTCTAGAGCTTGCATGGTATATTTAGAATCTGCACTTGGCTTTCAAAACAATAGTGGGAATCAAAAGCCAGTGCCAGTGAAAATGACCGTGAAGCTGCTGTTATCACAATTTCTTTCTTGTTTTTCTTTCATTCATGGGACATAGGCATCGCTGGCTAGCTTAGCATTTGTGCCTATCCCTATTTGTCCGGGGGTGGGGGAAATTAAGACTTAATCAAATTGCCGTGGGTCTGAAGTCAGGAATAGGCCAGACCAGGTAAGAATGGCAGATTACTTTCTTTAAGGGACATATGTGAACCAGATACTTGTTTTAACAACGTACAGTTATTGCATGGTTGCTTTCTTTTCAATTGAATTCAAACTTCACCATGTCATGGTGGGGTTCAAACCCAATTCACTCAAGCACCAACCTGGAATCTGATTCATTCACCTTGTTACTAGCTCCCCACCCAACTGCTTCACTGGTAATGTCTTCATTGACCACTGGGCCCCATTTCCACATCAACTGGTGCGTGGATAAACACACTGTGAATTGAGGTGACTCCCTCACCTTCCTGGACCTCTCTGCCTCCATTTCGGGGAACCACCTCGAAACCGATATCCATTTCAAGCCCACTGACTCCCACAGATACCTAGAATACACCTCCTCCCACCCACCTTCCTGCAAGAATGCCATTCCCTATTCCCAATTCCTTTGCCTCCACAACTGCTCCCAGGATGAGGCATTCCACTCCCGCACATCTCAGATGTCCTCGTTTTTCAAGGACTGCAACATCCCCCCCCACCCCCCCGCAGTGGTCAAAAATGCCCTCAACCGTGTCTCCCGCAACTCATCCCTCACACACCATCCCTGCAATAACAAGCAAAAAAAGAATCCCCCTCATCCTCACATGCCACCCCACCAACCTCCAAATCCAAAGCATCATCCTCCGACACTTCTGCCATCTGCAATCCGACCCCACCACCAAAAGACATTTATCCCTCCCCACCCTTGTCTGCTTTCCGGAGGGACCACTCTCTCCATGACTCCCTTGTCCGCTCCACACTCCCCTCCAGCCCCACCACAGCCGGCACTTTCCCCTGCAACCACAGGAAGTGCTACACCTGTCCCTACACCTTCTCCCTCACCCCCAACCCAGGCCCCAACAAGACTTTCCACATTAAGCAGATGTTTACCTGCCCATCTGCTAATGTGGTATACTGCATCTGCTGTACCCACTGTGGACTCCTCTACATCGACGAAACCAAGCTGAGGCCTGGGGACCGCTTTGCATAACAACAACGCTCGGTTTGCAACAAGCAACTGCACCTTCCAATCGCGAACCATTCCAACTCCCTCTCCCACTCCTCAGATGACATATCCATCCTGGGCCTCCTGCAGTGCCATAATGATGCCACCCGTAGGTTACAGGAACAGCAACTCATTTTCCACTTGGGAACCCTGCCACCCAATAGTATCAATGTGGATTTCACAAGCTTCAAAATCTCTCCTCCCCCTACCACATTCCAAAATCAGCCAAGCTCGTCCCCACCTCCCGAACCGGTTCTTCCTCTCACCTATACCCTCCTCCCACCTCAAGCCGCAACCCCATTTCCTACCTACTAACCTTATCTTGCCCATTGACCTGTCCATCCTCCCTGGACAGACCTATCTCCTCCCTACCTCTCCACCCACACTCATCTTTACTGGCTCCATCCCCGCCTCTTTAACTTGTCTGTCTCCTCTCCACCTATCTTCTCCTCTATCCATCTTCGATCCGCCTGCCCCTCTCTCCCTATTTCAGAACCCTGTTCCCCTTCCCCATTTCTGATGAAGGGTCTAGGCCTGAAACGTCAGCTTTCTTGGTCCTAAGATGCTGCTTGGTCTGCTGTGTTCATCCAGCTCCACATCTTGTTATCTCGGAATCTCCAGCATTTGCAGTTCCTATTATCTCTGACCTTGTGAAGTCATTTGATTGCATCAAACACCTACAATGCAGAGAGTCCTCCGTTATCTTCCCAGGGTATACGGCAACAATACCAGCCTTTCCCAACGATGTTTATATACCAAGAATTAAATTTGAAATAGTGTTATTCTATACTTTAAACTACAGCTTCCAGAAATTTGAACTGATTGGGCAAAGGAGGCTATGGCTTCCTGGTTGCTCAACTGCTCATCTTTCTGACTCTCCGCTGTAAAAATGAACTCAAATCCTCCTGTAAACACAGCATTAAAGCAGAAAATCAGCTTAGCTTTCAGCTGGAACACGACAAGAAATCACATGGTCATTTTTCCTCCATTGCCATGGTCTGTGGTGGCATTACTCCCTCTCACGCAGGCAGCTGGCAGTTTCAGAGACTGAGCTCACCCTGACGGAGCGTCGCACTGTCAGGTACCACCTTTTGAATGGGACATCATTAAACCTGCTGACCTACCCCATTTCGGATGCAGGCAAAAAGATCTTCCGATTCTATTTTAAAGAGCAGATGAGTCTTCCTGGTATCCTGATTAGGACATGTCTGTCAAACAGTCACTAAAAGCAGACTGAGAGAGGGAGCTAATTAACAGCGCATTGCTGACCTTACACAAGCAACATCTCAAAGAACCCCATTGGCTGTGAAACGTTTTGGAACATCCTGGGGTTGCAGGATACGCTATCGCAACAAGGGTTCTTCATTGCTGTAACCTCTCCTCCTCAACTTTCCAGTCCGTTATCTCTCAATGTGCACTTTGCTCGGGCACAAGGTGCACGATGCTACGAAACTATCCAACATTCAAAAGACACATTTATGCCACATCACCTACAGAGTATGTTAACCGGCACTCCAATCTGTAGGCTAAAATTACAAGTGAAATACCACAAAATTAGAAAAGTTCTTGAAAAGTTATATATGATAATTTAATAAGTCATTAAATCTCACATCATTAAGATCAATGTCATGAAATTAATCACTATCAGCTACGTACTGCTCACCATTAAATCCCTTTGCCAGAATCTTGGAAAGAGAAATTCCCCAATACATTAAAAGTTCAGTGTGACAGTTTTGACATTCTTTTTGCAATTTTCCTCAGGATTCCAGCCTTTTGGAACCTGCTCCTACATTCCATCCCGATCCCTGGACTCCAGTGAACTGCATTCCTATGTTTAGCAAACTGTATTTCTTCAAGCATCTCACATTCCCCACTGCTTTCCTACAGGTTCATGAGCCACTTCAATTAGCTGTTGGATAGTTCAAACACATAGCGGAGCATCAGGCTCTTGTTCTTCATTTTCTGGCCTCGAGGACAAGGCCGAGGAGGAATACATTTTAAATGGCACTTAAGTCATTGCTAGCATCCGCATTTAATGCAAATGCCTGCACATGCCAAAAGCCACAAGGCTGTTTCACTCAGGATATGATGCGTTCCAGGTAATCTTTGTAAGTCAGGCGTCAGCCAAATGATAAATTCTCCACAATGAGTCAACACATATTTGAGGAGAGAGAGAGGGACATGTTAGTCAAGAGTGTGTCCCTTCATTGGGTGAATATGCAGTAAGCACTGTGAGCCAGACTACAATGAAGCAAATACAACTCTTCTCCGGGGTCAGGGTGAAAATCAAAAAAAATTTCCCTGGCTGTAATTGTTGTTAATCTAGCTGGAATGAGTGTGGCGACTGGACAAGGCCAGGAGGGGAATCCATGCATAAAATGATCACTGCCACTCTTAAAAAATTGGCATTGTTCAGCAATTACCCCTACTATTCAGAAGAAAATCAAACAGGATATAAAAAGCAAGAGGAAAAGTGAAAGTGGAACTAAGAAGGGCAAAGAATGGATTAATAACCGAGATGAAAGGGAATTCAAATATCTTTATAAAAAGGGTCATCCAAGGAGGGGGTAGCTTTTTTGCACAAGGTGATCTTCTTTCATAAATAACAAGGTGTGGAGCTGGATAAACACAGCAGGCCAGGCAGCAGCAGAGGAGCAGGAAAGCTGACGTTTTGGGTCTGGACCCTTCTTCAGAAAACTTCCTGAAAAAGGGTCCAGACCTGAAACATCAGCTTTCCTCCTCCTCTAAAGCTGCCTGATCTGCTGTGTTCCTCCAGCTCCACACCTGGTTATCCGCACTCCAGTATCAGCAGTTCCTACTATCTCTGATCTTCTTTTAGATCACCTCTGCAAGTCAAGTACTGAATGAAAGTGTAGCACCTGGTCCTTTTCACTGCAGAAGATGAGGTTGGTGATGTAATCATACAGTAAGAGATAGTGGGGAAAGAAAAATGGAAGTATGCAGTACTTCATCTTTATCTACTTGCATGGGATACATCCTCAGTCGAGATAATAGAGGATCTGGTCACATTCATCCAATCCTTCTCAAATATGGGAATGATGCCAGAGGACTGGAAGGTTGCAAATGTTTACAATAGTTTCCAAAAAAAGGAAAAGAGGAATGACTTTGTTAACAATAGGACAGTCAGAGGTGGGCAAGCTTCAAATGATAATAACTAGAGCCAAGATTCATTGTCATTTTCAAAAAAATTTGGATATCAAATTGGATTAATTTGGATTTGCCACTGGCAAGTCATGTGTGACCAACTTAATTGAATTCTTTAATGAACTAATAGTTCTGCTAACTAACAGGCTGCTGAGGACAGTGTAGTCGGCATCATGCACATGAACTTACAAAAGGCAGTTGACAAATAGGAAGGGTGGACTGATTCCTTTCCTTGTCCCAATCGTGCACTAAACACAACAACATTGAACAGAACAGGAAGGCAAGAATGCCAATTTATATTTCAGCACCAAAACAGACTCTTCGGTCCAACACGTCCGCACCAACCAGACATCCCAATCTGACCTCGTCCTATTTGCTATCATTTGGCTCATATCCCTTTAAACCCTGAGATAACAAGGTGTAGAGCTGGATGAACACAGCAGGCCAAGCAACATCAGAGGAGCAGGAAGGCTGACTTTTGGGGTCTAGGCCCATCTAACCTTCTTTCTGAAGAAGGGTCTAGGCCCAAAACATCAGCCTTCCTGCCCCTCTGATGCTGCTTGGTCTGCTGTGTTCATCCAGCTCTACACCTTGTTATGTCAGATTCTCCAGTATCTGCAGTTCCTACTATCTCCCTTTAAATCTTCCTATTCATATACCGATCCAGATGCCACCACTTCCTCTGGCAGCTCATTCCACAAATCATCACTCTGCATGAAAACTTTACTCCTTGCATCATTTTAAAATTTTTCCCCTCACACCTCAAACCAACACCCTCCAGTTTTGGATTCACCCATCTGAGGAAAATGACCTTGGCTATTCACCTTGTCCATGCCCCTCAGGACTTTCATAAACCTCTAAGGTCACCCCTCAGTCTCTGATGTTCCAGGAAAAAAGCACCAGTCTATTCAGCCTCTCCCTAGAGCTCAAACCCTCCAAACCTGGCAACATAATTGTAAAATCTTTTCTGCGCTTCTCAGCTTTAACAGTATTCTTCCTTTAGAAGGGCAACCAGAATTGCAGGCAGTGTTCCAAAAGTGGCCTCACCAAAGTCCTGTACAGCTGCAACATGGCCTCCCAACTCCTATGGTCTATGCACTGACCCATGAAGGCAACCTACCAAACACCTTCTTCACCACTCTGTCTATCTGCAACTCTACTTTCAAGGAACAATGCACTTGCACCACTAGGTCTCTTTGTTCGATAACCCAAGGGCTCTACCATTAACTGTAAAAGTTCTGCCCTCGTTTGCCTTAATGGTTTAAAGTGTGGGAGCACAATGGCTCAGTGGTTAGCACTGCTACTTCATGGCATCAGAGACTTTGGGTTCAATTCCACCCTCAGCAAATGTCTTTGTGGCATTTGCACGTTCTCCCCATGTCTGTGTTGATTTCTTCCAGTGGTCTGGTTTCCTCCCTTAGTCCAAAGATGTGTGGAGTAGGTGGATTAGTCACGGGAAATGCAGGCTTACAACATAGGGTGGGATGCTCTTCAGCCTCTTCCAAACTGTCGGCATTCTATGACCTGTGATTCTATTGCTACGAGGTACAACAGACCTTGAAAAAATATTAATGCGCATACCATCTAAGCCTGGAAAAGAAATGTTACAGAGTGCCATGTAACATTTAATTGAAAAAAAATGCTGATTTACTGATTGTCCCAAATACTGATCTGCAGCCAAAGTCACTTTCCATGTCAGCTGACCGGAATGAGAGAACAATGTAAAGCAAGAGTAACTAAACAGCACCTACAGAATTGCTTTCTGCTAAAAGCCAACATGTGCACTATGAGCCAAATTCCCTCTTCCTGTGCTCTCACTGGGAATGCTATCAGAAATTAAGCATTTTTGATTGGTTCCTACAATGCAATTAACACTGCCAAGGTTAGCCCATCTCTATCAGTTCTGGGACCATTGTAAACAGTTCAAGCTTTTACAACAATCTGGTAGAGTTCATGAGCACTTGTTTGTTATTTTGGAGTTCTACTTTAAAGCTTGTATTGCTAAGGTCTGACTGGGCTGCAATTCCATGAACCTAATACTCACTTACCTGGTCCATGAATCTTCACTCTTTCGGGCCATTTCCCGCAGCAACCTTTCCCTGCTACCTCTGCTGACCCCCATCTAGATCTCCCCATGACCTTCCCAAGACCAGCTCTCCACAAAACTCTCTGACCCCAGAAGCTGGGGGGGGGGGGGGGGGGGGGGGGGGAGAGGAGGTTGCTGAGGTGCAAATCCAAAACTGGGTGGAACCGAAACCCAAACCCAAAGTACAAAATCTGGATTCAAGAGTTGGTCTCAGTAATGGTGACCATGAAACTATCATCAATTGTCATAAGGATCCATCTGGTTCACTGATGCCCTTTGGGGAAGGAAATCACGAACCCCACCCTCTCTGGCCTACATTTGACTTCAGAGACACATCAATATGGTAGACTGTTTGTGGAATCTTAGCAGCTATTTGGCCCATCAAGTCCACACTGAGCATCACATCCAGACCCACACCCTGACCCTACCTCTGTAACCCTGCATTTCCCATGGCTAACCCACCCAACCTGCACATCCCTGGACTTTTATGGGGCAATTTAGCACAGTCAATATACCTAACCTACACATAGTTGGACTGTGGAAAGAAACAGGGGCACCTGGAGGAAACCCACACAGGCACAGGGAGAAGGTGGAAACTGCACACAGTCAACCAAGGTTAGGATCGAACCCAGGTCCCTGGCAACGTGAGGCAGCAGTGCTAACCACTGAACCACCTTGCTGCCCATAACTGCCATGAATGGCCTAGCTCAGGGTGAGTAATGATGTGTAAAATATGCTGGCCTTGTCAGTGACACCCACGAAATAATTTTTTTTTGAACTTTTCCAGAGTTTCCTCCACCCCTCACCCGTCACCTCTCCCTCCCTTGCCAATGCTCCAGATAACCAGTGATCACTGCCAGATAGAAAATCTGGAACTTACATATTGCCTTCCCTTCTAGCACCAACATGGATCATAGTCATCCTTTTAAAACCAAGTAGCAAAAGCATTTGCCCCTGTGAGGCATTTAAAACTGTTGTGTGTCAGAGAAGGGTGATCTCTGGCAGCTTCCTATCACATGCCAGCACGGGGAACTTTCAGTGAAGCTCATGTAGGTGATGAACTTCCCCTTACCCGTTGTATCAGCCCTGTTGAGCTCTACAGCAACTCTGCACACAGGAAGCTGACAACCGCAAACGTCTGGTGGACTGCACGCCACTTTCAGTTACTTCCTTATAACTATAGTGATGTGTGTGTTTAACCATGCATTACAGACCCCCACACCATTTCCCTTTTGGTTCCAACTGTCAGAAGTACGATGTTGCTATCCTTCCTCTTGCTAAATATGCTCCACTGTTCTATGTAAAGTACTAATATACAGAATACGAACACGGCCTAGACTCAGTTGTTTCCAATACTGCACATTTGTCAGTTCTGTGGCCACACCCATTCAGCATCTTCTGGAGCTTGGTGGCTAGTGCTGTTATCTCGATCAGAAGGTTCTGGAATCCACACCAAACACTTGACTAAGTAACCTACACTAACACAGCCAGTGCTGCACTGATGGAATGTTGCTCTGTCAGAACTATTGATGGGACACTAAACAGTCAGGACCTGCTTGCACACTGACAGCTGAACAAAAATAAGCCCACAATATTATTCAAAGAAGAACATGAAGATTCTCTCCAGTGTACTCAACTTTTATCTGTTTTTAAATAAAATGGGCCAACTTGTTATTAACACATTGTCCTTGGAGGGAGGCTTGCTGGGTGCAAATTGGCCGTCACATTTCCAATTTGCAACAGTGACTTTAAAATAACTTCATGGGCTCCTGTGGTGCTGTGGTAAAGTTCCTATCTCTGGGCTGGGGACCTAGGTTTAAGTCTCACCTGCTCCAAGAGGGATGTAATAACATCTCTGAACAGGTGATTAGAAAAATAGGTTAAATAAAAATGAAAATAACTTCATGGGCTTTTGTGTTGCACTGATGGTGTTCCTACCTGTGAACCAGTGTGTCTTGGGTTCAAATCCTGCCTCCTCCAGAGGGGTGTACTAAAATCACTGAGCAGGTTGATTAGACAATACCGAAAACAAACTCATGACTAATACATTTTAGGCTGACCTGAACCTGTGAAAATAAAAGCTCTATTTAATTCCAAATTCTTTCTAGCTAACATGGACTCCAAATACGTGAAAATTTCTGTTTAATCATTAATGTCACTGCTTGAGTTTAACTAGCCATATTAACTTCCTACATGGCTAGGTTATGACCTTTGATAACCTTGAGAGCAGATGCCAAGACTTGACAACACATTGCTGCTGAAAGGACAATACTGACCAGGGTATGGTAACAAAATATTGTCCAGCTTTACTCGAGGAATGTGTTTCTGGAAAAGTGCATTAAAAATTACAGCAATTTAAGAGAGGGGAAAAGAAGTTCTTTCTTGCAGATCATTTTTCAGAACTTTACAATGGCATGAATTATAACAGTGCACTGCAGAATTGCCAAATTCTCATAGACAGCCTCAGGAAGAGATGTGAAAATCTACACTCCCCGTCCTTCACTGTGTGTCTCCCAACCCCACATCCCAGGGTCTTTTATTGATAGAATGATTGTTTGGCCATTCCTTGGGTTAGTGGCTGTCACTTTGAATCTAGAGACAACCCGTGACAGAGTTGGAGGAGGGGTGGGGTGCTTTTTGGCTTCAAAGTGACATTCAGTCAGAATCCGCGAGACTGATCAGCAACGACACCATGCTACAAAACAGTCTGCAAGGCCATAGGGAGGACTAAACCACTTACAAATAAACACAGGTCGTATGATACATGAAGTAAACGAGTAACAGGATTCTGTATGTGATCCAGAAACAGGCCATTCAGCCCCTCAAGTCTACATCTAAACTCCAAATGAGTTTTTTTCTTCGTCTAAATGTATCAAAAACCCTCTATTCCCTTTTTCCTCACATGCTTGTCTAGTTTCTCCGTAAGTGTGTCCATTGTATTTGCTCATCATTCTTTAGCTTCTCCTGAATTGCCCAATAGATGACACATATGGCGAGCGTCTGGTGATGATCTTCCACACAAGAAGAAATATTCTCTCTGAACGCTATTAAAATGTATGATAAATTAAAAATGATATGATAAATTACTGAAATTTTAATCTGCCTTTTTAAGAAAAGAGGATAGAGACCCAACCCGTCAAACCCTTTTCTGATTAATATAGTCAGTTAAGTTGTTAATATAGTCAGGATGTTGCTAATTCAGATCCAGACACCTTGGTCAATTGTTTTTATTCATTTTTAAGATATGGGCATCTCTGAAAAGACTGGCATTTACTACCCATTCTTCGTTACCTTTTCAATGGTGGTGGTGAGCCATCTACTTAAATCATTACAGTTCTTTGTAACAGATTAGTACAGAGCAGCTTCTTTGGCTTCTCATGAGGAAAATTAACAGTCAGCTGCAGGATTGTAAGGGGCTGAAGCCATGTATGGCCAGGCAAGGACAGAAAGCTTCCTTTACTATGGGGCACCCAGGGTAGGAGAGTCCATAATGAGAGGGTATAGGTTTAAGGTGAGAAGGGAAAAGATTTGAAAGGGACCCAAAGGGCAACTCTTTCACGCAGAGGGTAGTGCGTGCATGGAATGAGCTGCCAGAGGAAGTGATGGAGGCTGGTACAATTACAACATCTAAAAGGCATCTGGAAAGGTTTGAGAGAGATATGGGACAAATGCTGGCAAATGGGACTACGTTAATTTAAGATTATCTGATCAGCATGGACGAGTTAGATTGAAGGGACTGTTTTCATTCTGTATCACTCTACAACTCTAATCATGGTCACATGTTACTGATGCTACTTTTTTTTTAAATATCCAGATTTTATGAATGGGATATCAACTCCCAAATGGCCATGCTGGGATTTGAACTCTCACTCTCTAAATTAATAATCCAGGGGCCTGGACTAGATATCCAGCAATTGTCACTGTGTTACCATGTCGTAGCATGTGGCTAACCAGATGGTTAGTTTTACTCAGGCATTTACAGCATACAAGGAAGCTATTCAGCCCATGCTAGTCAACAAAGATTTGACTGCACTAATCCCATTTTCCAGTCTTGAAGCTATGGTAATGCAAGTGAATATCTAATTACTAGAGAAAAGTTGCAACAGTTGTAACTCAATCACACTTTCAGGCTCCTGTATTAGATGCCTCAGCTAATAAACCCCATATGCCTTAACCACCTTATCTAGCTGCCCTGCTACTTTCCAGATTTTTGGATATGCACAGCAAGGTCTCTCTGATCAGTACCTTCTATGGCTCATAGCAATCCCTTGCCTGGTTAGCACCTCCCCCCCAACCCCCACCGCTCCCACCCCCACCACCTCCCCAAGTGCATTACCTCCCACTTTTCCATGCTGAATTCCATTTACCCTGGCTATGACCAATGTGTTCATATCCTCCTGCAGTTTTGGATTCATAGTGTCACTTTGCTTCAAATCCCATGGGCTCTTACTCTCTTGATCAGTCTGCCAAGAGATATTTCATTAATAGCCTTGCTAAAGTCCATATGGACCACATCAAATGCACCGCTCTCAACTACACTCCTGGTTAACTCCACAATAACGGTAAATATGTCAAACATGATTTTCCTTTAACAAATCCACACTGACTATCTGATTAATCTGTGACTTTCCAAGTGCAAAAATATTATGTCCCTCAGAATTCATTCTAATAACATCCCCATAATCCAGATTAGATTGAGGGATCTATAATTTTCTCATCTAGCCTTCCTCCTTGTTTTAATAATAGGACAACATTCGAAGTCCTCTGGCACTTCAGCTGAATTCTGAGATTATTTGCAAAATATTTGAAGTTACCATCTTTGAAGTCCTGCTTTTCAAATTTCATATCTAACTCCCTGAATCCTGCTTGCAGGACTTCATCTTTCTTTCTTTCTCAATCATTGCCACCAACATAGACCCTGACCTCTGGCTGTTCATCCTCACCATTCAGAATGCCTGAACCATTACATCTTTGACCCTGGCACCCAGGGGTCAACACACAGCAAGGACTACAGATGTTGGGGAGCTAGAGTCAATAAATGTGGAGCCGGAAAAACATAGCAGGTTAGACAGCAGAGGAGCAGGGAAGTCAATCTGACAAAGGGTTTCAACCCAAAATGTTGACTTTCCTGCTCCTCAGCTGCTGTCTGACTTGCTATGCTTTTCCAGTTCCACATTTATTGACTCAGTCAAGATACTCATCCTGGAATCATGTATAGACAGGGGCCGCAGAAGAGCCTGCCTGCTCCCTTCAGTAACAAATCCCTGACCACCACTGCTCTTCTACAAATCCTCCTCCGGCCCCCAACAGAACAGCTGGGCCACCCACAGTGCTGTGGCCTTGAGTCTGACTGGCCTCCACAGAATTATGGTCACTCTCATGGTTTTCCAAGGCTGAAAAATAATTTGAAACTGGATACACTCGGGGGTTTCCCTCACCACCTGCCTGGTCCCCCACTCCCTCTCTGCCTGCACTTCCTGAAGCTGCAGGGTTGACCAATTCCTGAAACTTGCTATTCACAAGCCTCAGCCTCATCAATGCACTGTAAGAATAAAATTTGACTAACAGAAAGAAAATAGAGAGTAAGAATAAATAGGTAATTCTTGCATTGACAGACTGTGACTAGTGGGGTTTAACAAGGATCAGTTTGTAGGCTTGATCTGAATTCCTGTTGCAATTTGAACACTTACTTACAGTCATGGTTACAGACAAGCTGAATTTCTTTTGTCATTACATTACAAATTCAGAGTCAGAATAACAATGCCCCCAAATTAAGTCACTTCAAATCTGACCTGAATCAAATACAATTGAAAGACCAGAAATCTCCTCCAATCCATGAGACAGACGTAATCATCTGTAACATTGGCCTCTAGAGATTCAAGGCCATGCTTTAGTATGAAGAAACTGATGATGTCATGTGATGAACCCTCCAATAACTAGGGTAATGGGCAGCTTTTCAGCAAATACATATTGTTCCAATGAGTGTGGCTATTCAATCAGTGCAATCGCTAATCAAGTTACCATGTTCAAAGTACGTCATAAAGCTGCATTCCCAAAGTACATCATCAAGCTGCTCAACTTAAATTTCTAATAACTACAGCCATCAGTTCAGAGAAAGCATGTGAGTTGAGCCTTGTGCTGATTTTGATTTTCATTCAGCTTAGGGATAGCTACAAAGCAAAATGCAGCGATTGGAGAGTATCATAGCCTCAACACTTGGCATCCAACCAAACCGAGCTGACCAACACTGAACTCTCTCATCTACATTACACAGTACAAATTCAGAGGAAGTCAAAAACAAATTGTTAATCCCAGACTCTGGACGAGGTTCCCCAAGTTATTACGTTCCAAACAGTGCATGGAGTTGCACAGTGGCAGGGTCATTTGATAGGTGGGGGAGGGGCAGCTTGCTAGAAGTTAAATTTGAAAACAAGGATAGCATTCTAACCTCGAGGAGTTGTTGGTCAGAGAGCATGGGTCAACGGCTGAGTTAAAAACTCCATTGAATGACAGTTCAAGTGCATAAATATGGAGGCAACACAGTCTTCCTGTAAAGATAAGATGGTCACAATGAGCCAAATAGTTTGTCTCTGGTCTTGTAAGAGTGGGGGTCATTGCCTACTTAATTTCTTGCCTGCTAGAGGTTGTGTAGGACACTGCATGAAACAGTATGGGCTACTGTTTACAAGACACAGGACAGCTGAGTACTGTTTTGCAAAGTGACTTTGCAAAGTGGTGAAGGATGAACTTAGTCCACAGCTATTTTTATCTGCTGGCCATCAATGTGCACCATCCATTTTAGGAACAACCTGATGTTATGTCATGATATGCTTTAACACAGAAAATGTTAAAGCATATCATGAAGGATATGCTTTAATAAACTCAATGAAGAACAGACAGACAGACAGAACTGGACATCAGAACAAGGCAAGTGATATTCAGGGTGTGACCAAACGTTATAGACATAGAACACAGAAGCAGACCCTTTCGCCGAACTCGTCCATGCCAACCAAACTTTCTGAACTGACCTAGTCCCATTTGTCTGCACTTGGCCCTTATCCCTCTCAACCTTGGTCAAAGTGAGTTTTAATGTTGAAAGCGGAAAAGAAAAGTTACATTTAAATAGTGCCCTTCATAGTCACAGATGATCTCAAAGCAGTTTACAGTCAATGAAGTAGTTCTGGAGTGTGGTCAATGTTGTAGTGTCCTAAATGCAGCACTCACTCAACAAACTGCCACAGCATGATAATAAACAAATTATCTTTTTTTTCATGATGCTTTTTGAAGGGAAACTATTGCCCAGGACACCAGGGTTAACTGACCCAAAATAGTATATTATGGGATACCATGCAGGTCCCCAAGAGGGCAGGCAGAGCCTCGGTTTAATGTTCCATTGAAAGGGAGCACCTTTGACAGTGCAGCACCCCCTCAGAACGCACTGGGAAGCTGATGTACATAGAATCATACAGTAATACAGCATGGAAACAGGCCCTTCAGCCCAAGCTGGTCCCTGCTGACCATGGTGCCTACTCAGCTAGTTCCAATTGCCTGCATTTGGTCCACATCCCTCTAAATACTTCCCATCCATGTACCTATCCAAATTTTTTTTTTAAAAAATGTTGCTGTACTACTTCCCCCAACCACTTACAATCTTCCGGAACTTCACCAGTGGCTAAAGATGAAGCGAACTCTCTGCAAGGGCCTCTGCAATTTCTTCCCTAGACTCCCACAACATCTGAGGATGGACTTGATCAGGCCCGGGGATTCATCCACCTTAGTCCACTTTAAGGCTGCAACTACTACCTCTCTGTTAATAAGTACGCAATCCAAAACATCCGCACTTGCTTCCCTGGCTTTCAAAATCTGGAGTAGGGATTCACTCTCAACCTTCTGACTCAATGGTGAGAGTGTTAGTAAGCTGGATCACAGTTAGAAACTGGAGGCAAATGGAGATCTTCACTGTGGAATAAAGGGTGAATTGCACCTTTAATAGCAGTTAATGAGCCATTTCATGGTAATTGCAGAATAAGATGGAACAGGGAATTGTGTGTGCGTCAAGCGTCAGACAGACTGTTTCATACCTTCTTTAACGTAGCATTATGGTTAATAAAAGCACAATACTGTGGATACTGGAAATCTGAAATAACAATAAAATATACTGGAGAAACTCAGCATACCTGACAGCATCTGTGGAGATGGAAAAACAATTAAATGTTTAGAGTTCTGTTCCGAAGAAGTTTTGGGCAGACATGAAACAAGGCTAATGAAATTCAGCATCTCTGTAAAGACTCTTACCAATTTTCACAGATGCACCATAGAAAGCATTCCATCTGGATGAATCATAGCTTGGTACAGCAACTGCTTTGCACAGGACTGTAAGAAACTACAGAGAGTCCAGTCCATCACACAAGCCAACCTTCCATCCATTGACTCCATCTATATTTCTCACTGCCTCAAGAAGGCAATCAATATCAAAGACTCAGTTGTAAACTCTTCCAAACTCTTCCATTGCAGAAGATACAAAAGCTCATACACATGGACCAACAAATTCAAGTACAGTTCTTCCCCACTGTTATTAGACTTCTGAATGGACCTCTCAAATTTCAAATTTAATGTTGATCTCTCTCTCTCTGTGCACCTTCTCTACAGCAGTAACATTGCAATCCTGGCTCAGTTCTATACCATTATGCACTTCGTATGGTATGATCTGCCTGAGCTGCATGCAAAACAAAGCTTTTCACTGTACATACGTACATGTGACATTAAATCAAATCAAAAATGTTACGTCTATCTCTCTCTCTCCACAAATACTGCTTGATCTGCACTCTGTTTTTATTTATAGTCAAAAAGCAAGTTAATGTTTCTTAATGCAATTACGAAGGAATTCTAGAGCTCAAAGCCTAGAGAGCTGGTGGAGAAAAGGGGCCAGGAGATGTACAAGATTCCAGAATCACAGCAATGGAGGGCACAGAAAAGGTAATGGAGAGAGATCCAAGGATTGGAGGAAATTTGAAATAGAAAGGAACAAGACCACAAAGCATTTGAAATGAAGCTGGGAACAGCAAAAGTAGTTCATTCAGTGCTAAATATGCACAGCTAAAATTTCAGCAGGCATTTAATCAGCACCTCAATGTTTCAATAAACAGAAACTAATTAAGGATCAGACACTGTTAATATTTTGAATGTTATGCTGTGGTAAGATGCGTTATATACAATTTTCTTAAAATAGTTTCAATGTTTAGCACTAGACCGTGCTCATTAATCAAGTTAAATTTCCTTGTGAGGCAAAACTTCTGAAAACAGTGCTGACAAACATCAAGTCTATTTATTTTGGTACAACCACACCACATAAGCACATAAAATATGCTGAGCACAGGCATCTATTCAGAATGTTAAGAACTGGTTAAATATCGAAAGATTGGCTTGCAAGAACCCAAAAAGAAAATTCAACTCTAATTGGCTGAATGGACAATCACCTCATGTCTGAGTCAGTCGATGTGAGTTTAAGTTTCAAACCAGGGATCTAACCATACAACCGAGGCTGACACATTGATGCAGTACTGAGGGAGTGCTGCACAGTTGGAGGTGCCATCATTAGGATGAAATATTAAACTGAGGGCATATCTGATCTCAGGTGGGTGAACAAAGATCCCACGGAATCTCTTTGAAGAGGAGGTAATTTATAGATGATGTTCTGGACAACATTTAACCTTCCATCAACTGTTGAAAAATAGTCAATCTGGTAATTTTCTCCTTGGAGTTTTTTGGGAGCTTGCTGTGTACTAGCACTCTGCTGCAAGACTAGGACACAATGCCTCCAAAGCTACTTGATTCGCTGGAAGACAGTTTGAATGACTTGAGGTCATGAAAGGCACTACAGAATTGCAGAATCTTTATCTTTGAAGGAATGCAAAACAAACATCAATGCTCAGGGCATTGCTGTGCCAAATTATAATTTTCTCTTTGTTTTCTTTCTCTTCCACAGGGACTGAAAGCTCATTACTTCACCCTTCCGTCTCACTCTTCACTCAGCAGCCCTCAGCAAGGAGTACAGATCACAATCCTACTCAATCCTGGTCACTGTGACTGAAATGTTGTTTAGCAGTCCCATATAGCCTGACGACAGCAGCCAAAAACTAAGCTAACATTTCCAATACACATACTGAAAGACTGAGGTCTCAATTGAGTTCCTGCCTGAAACCAGCTCATATATAATGAGGGCAAGAACCTGCACTGCTCACCAATCTGCAATTCTCTATCCAGGGAGTGATATGCTAATGCATCAGTCTATCCCATTGCAGGAAGTGAAGCAATGTCACGTGATCTTTGGCTCTCTTGCAGCCTCGTGGCAAGCTAAGGTCACAGAAAGATGTCACTGAATAAATTTAATGGCTTTCTTTGCTTCAGCAATTTCCGCAAGCATTCATGAGCAACACAGAGAAACTTAGCCAACTTGTGAGAAATTTATTCCATTTGTATCTATTACTTTTCGCTGTTAACGGCGTATTCTTGCTACATTTGCTCGGTTGTTTTGGAATCAGGGTTAGGATATTACAGCAGAAAGCACTTGGCTGTTCAATTCAAACACAAAAACGTCCAATGTATTTTTCAAATTTGTGATGTAACAAAGCATGCTGCACAGATTTAGATCTTCAATATAATTGGGATGCACCTTACAAAAGCAAAAGATAATGTAATGCCACAGATTGGAAAAGTCAGATTTAGTAAGGGCATTATCTGGGAGTACAGCAAGACTGAGATGAGAGACTTGTGGGTGGGGCAGAATGGAGAGAGGTTATCAGGGGCACAGGGGGAGAAAGGGTCGTAGACATCATCCTAGGAGAAAAATTGCAGGTAGAGATAGAGGAGGGAGAATTTGGGATTTATAATTTGGGGGGGGGGGGGTGGGGGGGGGGGAGAAGTTGCGGCTGTAGAAATAGAGGAAATGGAACTGTGGGATGGAATCCGTGGAGGAATTTACAGATAAGATGACTGATATTGGAACAAGTGGCCATAGAACCAATGAAGACTGATGAAGACTGATTAGGATAGAGACAACTGGGACATAGGTTCACAGCTGGCTAGGGACAACTCACAGCTCAGACAACTGTTCAAGTAGAAAGGAGGAGCGAGTATTCCTCATTCAGGAAGTAGCATTTACTCCCCTTGACCAGACATTGCTTTCCCCACCACTTTCTTCTGTAAGCATACAACAGAACACCAGCTCAAAGGCCGATGCACAACTAGCGAAAACAAGTTTGTTACATCTGCAAAGTTGCATTACTACAACAGAAGACTATTTTGTAAAGTGCATTACTATCAAGAGGAATTATTAGACAGAGGGTGGAGGTGGAGGGTTGCTTTTCGGACTGGAGGCCTGTGACCAGTGGTGTTTGGCAGGGATTAGTGCTGGATCCACTTTTATTTATCATTTATAGAAATGAATTTGGATGAGAAATTATGAAGCATGGTTACTAACTTTGCAGATTACACCTAAATTGCTAGTACAGTGGACAGTGAAGAAGGTACTCTAAGATTACAAAGGCATCTTGATTAATTGTACCAGTGGACTGGGTTGTGGCAGATAGGATTTAATTTGGATACATGTCCCTTTTCCCTAGAGTGGGTGAGTTCAAAAGTACAAGACACTTGTCAGCAGACAAAGTTTCGAAAGAAACCTGAAGGGCAACCTTTTCACACAAAGGGTAGCTTGTAGGTGGAATGAACTGCTGGAAGAAGTGGTAGTTGCAGGTATCATTACAACATTTAAAAGACATTTGGACAGATACACGAATAGAAAAGGTTTAACGGGATGTGGGCCAAATGCGGACAAGTCGGACTAATTTAGGTTGGGAAACTTGACTGACATGGGAGAAGTTGAACAGAAGGGTCTGTTTTCATGCTATATGACTGTATAATTGCCAACTCAAAACAAAACAGAACCAAAGGAGCATGCTAAGTTCCACTTGGAAAGGGTGAAGAGATTTCCTAGAACAGTAGCAGGGATGAGAGAGTTCAGTGTAGAGAGCCACCAGAGAATTTGGGATATTCACTTACACCAGACAACATAAAGGATGAAAGTCCAGATGGTGAAATTATTAAAAGTGCGATAACAAAAACATACAGAAATTGTTCCCATTGGTAAGAGGAGAGGAACCAGAGGACACAGATTTGAAATGTGTTGAAAAGAATCAAAGGAAACAGTGAAGAAACCAGTTGCTGCTATGACCTGGAAAGCACTATCTAATAGACAGTTTGAAACAGATTCAACAGTAACTTTGAAAAGGGAATTGTGTATTCAATGAAACATGTAAATAAAATATCTGACGCACTGGCATCAGCTATCCGTTTTTAATCACGAGTTATCGTTTATTTCAACTTGGTAACTGTATATTCAGCAGAATGGCAGATTCATTTCCCAGTGTTCACTGAGGCAGAGAATCCAGTCTATCCTTGAACATTTCAGTCCTGAGATGGAGTACTTTCTCTGCTGCTATGGATGTTGGGTAGTGAACTACCCATTCCACAAAAAACATGTTGAATTCACAAAACCCAGTTTCACCTTGTGCTGACACTCATGACTTACATTCAAATTTATAAAGAGCTTGATGCAAACAGTGTTGTTCAGAATAAGTGAGTGTTTTCAGAATGCCCCATGAATATTTTATTTTTGCATGGAGCAAAGCATTGACACTTCTTTCACTGGGATGTTTAATTTGAAATTAACTGTGAGGAAATCAAAAGAAAGTATTGTTAATTGGGTAGATCTTTCAAATGGCCAGAATGGTTTCAACTCCTTCCTTGCTCTAAAACACTGAGAGCTGAATTTATGTTTTTGTGTTGGCTGAGTTCAGGTTTTGGGAGTGTTTGGTGCTGAGGGTCCTCATCAGTTCTCTTGCCCCATCTCACCAAATCCACCTCATTGATTACCTACCACACGCCATGGCATCAAATGTCTGATCTCTAGCCTGTTATTCACAGTTTTCATAAATACATTCCATTCAGTGGATATCCCAGGTTTCACCAACATTTCTTGCACCCACAATACCTTTTAAAGCCTGTTGTACATCCAGACAAGGAAGGTCAGTCCACAGCCGACTTGTACAGTTACTGATATTCTCCCTGGACATGGCAACAAGGAGAAATCATCACTCCACACTGCAGGCATTTATCTGGAGGTCCTGCGGATTGGATTGCTGAAGAGGCAGGGCATCCTATTCACTTGGAAGGAGGACTGGAGGCTATGACACTAGACCATGCCAGTTTGGTCCAAGATTGGCACCCAGGCTGAAGCAGTTGCTGCAGTCTGAAAGGACGCTCGCCATTGTAGGGAGAGGATGAATGGTCTTCTCCATTCCACGGTATATTTCACCAGCTTTTCTCTGATACCTCACGCTCTCTCTGCTACTGTAAGCCCTCCCCCCCTCCCCTCACTATGGCTTATGCTCTACCACTCTCATTCATCAACATCTTCCCTCACCCACACAATCCCTGATTCCACTATCCTTGCATACCCTCTGCACTGCCCATTCACTTACTTGGAGGACCGATACCAATAGTAACAGCCGTACCACCCACTTTTGCCTCCCTTAATACCTGCCTCTCATTTCAAGAGGAGAAGCACCAGATACAGCTGAAAGAGGCAAGGTAGGTGACATGCAGCCCACCATTCGGTTCTTCTCCCAACATGAGCAAAGTATCCTGAATCTGACCACTTGAACAAGACCTGGACTGGTACTGGAGGCTGTCCTTGAGTTACTGTGCTGGGAGCCCCGACCAAAGGCGCTCTCTCTGTCTCAACTGGACTGAAGACTGCAAACAATCGCAACAAACTTCCCGGATGGAAGGCAGGGGTGCTGTGAGCATCCAGATAAATTCAGACTGAGTGAGCTTTATGACAGCGAGCAAAGAGCCCAAAGAAACATCCTGGTGCAGTCCCTGAGCTGGGTGCGTGCCCCTGAGAACACACTGTCCTTGCTGCAGGTTTACAATGACCTTTACCAGTGCAGCTTGCAACACAGCACTGAAGTACCTTAGCGATTTTTAAATAGTTCAGAGCTATGCCATGGGAATTCTTAGCGGCTAGCTAGTGCCTATGGATGCCTGAGATGTTGATACCAGTTTAATACAGAAATAGATCAGGGCAAATGACTAGGTGAATCTGCCAGGTACCAACTTTGGGTTCCTTATTGGGTTTTCCCAATGTCTTGGCTTTTTTGTCAAGTTTGGCAAGATTGGAATCTGAATATTAATGAGATGAGTGACAATGGTCAGCCAACTGGCACCTCCCCCTTGCCTGGTGAGAATCTTGCTACACCTCTCAGTGAAAAGTATAAAAGATGGAGCGAGATGATATGGACATTGAGATGGACCTCACTGTATTTGTCACCTGAGTCAGCCACATATCTCATGAAAGTCCATGTCACTCACGCCTCCTTAAAATTCCATCTCAAGATCTAATTTCTTCACAATTCATGTGCAACAGGGAGCACCATGTGCTTCAGTTTGAGGAGGTTAATAATGGAGCTAAGTGAGGGAGACAAAGACCAAGAGGAGCCAGTTTTGGACAGTGTTAATTTTTGCTTTGAAGTGAGTTTCTGCTATAATGTTCGATTAGCAGATTTCTAATCAGGCTGTGTTTTAGCTGAGAATGGTTTTCAGCCAAGGCCACCAACCGTTTTGATTCACACAGCCTTGTAAGGTATCATTGACTGAGGACCAATGCAAACATCTTGATCAATGAGCTGTGAAGCTATGGGTAACCTCAAAGGCTGGCTGCATAATGTCCCTGCAGAGGGCTTTCATTCTCTTGAACTGTCTCGAAATGGCAGAAACAGTTCAGAGTTCCGCCAAGGTGAATGTTTGGCAAGTTGTTCTTCTTAATCCTGAAGACCAGCTAATGGCATGAATTTACATTCTGGAACATGTGCAGTCTCATGTGGCCAGGGTGAATCAATAGTTAGAAAGTAAGTTAGAAGGTCAGAATTCACCAACTCTTTTGCTAGCTTCCTCCTGCTATGATCATCATTGTATCCTCAAATCCCAAGAATTCTAATAAACACTTCTGAATCTAACTCTTCTACTTAAGGTATTGAAGGACATTCATGACTCAAAACATGAGTGAAGAATTAATTAGATGAACCGGGGATATGGCAAAGTGGAATGTGGAGAGTAGTGTAGTGGCATCATCGAGAAAATCTGGCCAGGGAACTGGTCTGAACATGAAGCAAGGCTGGGGAGTATGTTTGCGATAGATGATCAGAGAACCTTCTCCCTTTGCTGAACTGAAATCCGGTTTCTATTTGTTTCATTCCTGGTGATCAGCTTACACACTCTCGTTTGTTATGGCTGTTCATTACAGAAGGTGTGAAATGGGCAATAACAAGAGGCAGGTCAGAATTCTCCATGACAGAAAACAAACACCCTCTGTATGGATGAAACACCAAGAAACCTTCAGTCACTGGAGCATAAGAGTGCACTCTCTCTATGCTCAATATGCTCACAGTGACTTGAGGAATGTAGTCCAGAGTGATGGCTGAAGAGAGATAGTAAGATGAATGAGAGATAACAAGGTGTAGAGTTGGATGAACACAGCAGGCCAGGGAGCATCAAAGGAGCAGGAAAGCTGACATTTCGAGTCTGGACCCTGGAACGTCTACAGGATCTGCATGCAATAAAACAGTGCTTTTATTGCACACTAGATGATGTAAACCCTCTTAATTATTGAGGAGATGTTACAGAAAATTTTTTTTTGTTACAAGTGTGAAAAATTATTCTCCTCTCAGAAACAGTCACACTGCTGAGGTTTGTAGTCTTTTCTCCACAGAACCCTTCCTGAGGTTGGACATTCTGTCTAACAAGCCCAAAGCTAACAAACCTCAAAAAAACACACACACAATCTGGTTAGTGCAATGGACTGAAAACAAGCGTCAGTGAGAATTGTTCGAAGAGGAAATACTCTTAAAGCAGTGAAGAAGTGATTGTGGTAACAAATAGCAACATATCCGCATAGCTGCACCAAGGGTAGGCCAGATGGGAGGCATCTTTCATTGATTAAAACAACATCATTTGAACACAGATGATATGGCCTCCCCATCAGCAGGCTTCATATGAAGACTTCATAGAACCCTGGTGTGGAAGCAGGCCATTTAGCCCATCCAGTCCACACTGCCCCTCTGAAAAGTGTTCCACCCAGATCCACCCCTATCATCCTGCATTTCCCACAGCTAATCCACCTAACCTCGCAACCGAGAATGGATCACTGGACCTGAAACATTAATTCTGATTTTCTTCTTCACAGATGCTGCCAGATCCTCCTGGCTTTTCCAGCAACTTCTGATTTACAGCAGCCAGAGTTCTTTCGTTCTTTTTTTTAAACCATGTGATTGATGCCCATTAATGTTTGCAGGATTTTTGAACAGCCTTTTCACCACCAAAATGTGAAAGAAGGCAGCAAAGCTTCAAGTATTACCAATCACTCTGGAGGGTTCCCTGTCCAATTTCCCTCAACGTGCCATGTCTGAGACAGCCAAACATAGCATTTAATAGAGGGAGCAATTTGAAATTAAACACCACAGGATGGCACCTTTGAAAATCCTTACCCTGAGACTGAACGTCCAAGAGAGACAGTCGCAAGACTGGCTGAAAGTTGGTGAAAGATTGCTGTACAACTGAAAATACCGGTGACAAACTCATAAGTTGATTCATTCAATTCAAAATTGAGGATCTGACAATACAGTGTTTCTACAAGGTTGTTTTGTACTGGTTTCTTTTAGAGAGGGGTTGGGGGACAGATGCTGAGTGTAAAAAAAGATAGACAATTTGTGAAGCCTTGGGTGTTTCTTTTAACGTCGGAACAATAAAAGCAGCCTGAATGGACGTGGTCAAGTTCCCACCCACTGAACCAGGGATTTTAGTTTTAGCTTTCGGCAGTTGCTGTTGGGCTCTTGAAGAAGTGGAAGCTATTCTGTTCCTCTCTCTGTTACAGCCAAAAACTGGGGTACTCTGTTTGCTACTGGAGTTGCATGTGAGATGCTCTGTTTTCTGAATTTGTTTTTTTTTCCCCCAAGGGTGTGTTTATGGGATGTTAGTATATTGGAACAGTTGGTTAGTTACTGTATTTATTATTTTTCAGTTTTCCAATAGAGTTAATTTATTCTTTTTTTGTTGTCCTTTAACTAATTTTTAACTGGATGAATAAAGTGTGTTTTGCTTTTAATCTAGCAGTTTGACCAATCAAATTGCATCTGGAACGTAACACCTTACATTTATCTTTTAAATAAGAAAACATTAGTGTCGATTTTCAGAATATCTCGAAGGGGTTTGACCTGGTCCATAACAAGTAGATGCCCAAGCATCCATTGCATCTACGTTCTCATCCGTCTGGTTGAAATTAAATTTGTCTGCATGTCGGCAATATAACAAAATTGCTGAAGCTTCATGACTGGAATAAAGGAATTGAGTGGAGATGGCGAGTAGGGATTGAAGGCATTGATTGAAATACTTTCGAGGCGGCCTCTGAAGGGGTGGGGCCAGAACATGAACAGCCCTTTAGGAGTGAGGTCACACTGAAATCTGCCACTGACAATGGAGGGTGGGAGATGCATTGTACAGGGACGTCAGACATGGAGGAGCTGGAAGGGGTTGCAGAAATGCGATACTATTTAAAAAAAACTTTTAAACATCTGCTCCTGCATTAATCTTAAGATATCAGGTTTAATAATCAAATATAGATAGCAGAATTTGAGTTGAGTTGGAACAGCAAGAAAATTGTTGAAGGTGTGCCAGGCAATATGGACGTAGGCTTCAGTGGCACTCTGGTAAAATAGGGACAGGGTCACACAATGCTGTAGAAACAACTAATATGGCTGACACAGAGAATATAAGGTTTGAACCACAGCTCAAGGTTAAAACTGTTGCAGACGAGGAATGAAAGAGGAAGACTTACATTTATATAGTGCCCCTCGTGACTGCAGATGTTCCAAAGTATTTTAGAACATAAGAACTAGGAGCAGAAGTAGGCAATTCAACCCTTTCAGCCTCGTCCACCATTCATTACAACCATGGCTGATCTCATCTCGGCTTCAATTCAACTTTCCTGCACTTGCTCTATAGTCTTAAAACTATTATTTAAAACAAATCTGTCCATCTCCCCCTTAAATTAACTCAATATGCCAGCAAAAATTATACAAAGGTAGAGAAGATCACAGATTTACAACCCTTTGGGAGGAGTAATTCCTCATCTGTTTTAAATATGCTATCTCTTTTCCTAAAACTGTGATGTCTTATTCTAGATTGCCTGACAAGAGGAAGCATCCTTTCTATGTCTACTTTGTCAATCCCATTAGCATTTTACATACATCAATTAGATAAATAAAGCACTTTCTGAAGTGTAGCCGCTGTTGTATTGTGGAAACTGCAGCAGCCAATTTATACGCAGCAAGTTACAACAAACAGAAATACAACCATAAACCAGAGAAACTGATTTTGTAGTGTTAATTGAAAGAGAAATATTGATCGGGATATGATAAACATTCTTTTCAACTTCTTCAAAGTAGCACCATGTTATCTTTTATGAGAATCTAAGAGGGGAGATTCAGTTTAACATCTTGACTGAAAGACAACATCTCCAATAAGTTAGCATTCCCTCAGAACTGGCATTTGCCAGATGTGCTCATGCCTTCACAGTGAAGTTGGGTGAATCTTCAGACTCAATGATGCAGTACTTACCAATGCAGGTCAAGCAGCACCAGGTTAAACTCAACTTGCTGATCTCAAATGCTAGTCCAAATATCAGGAGACTAAGTATTAACACACTGCTCTAGTCGGTCCCTCTGTATGCACTTCCAAATGAGAAAATCTAAGACACAATTAGTTTTAAAGCGTAAGAATGCTGGAGCTCCTGCTTAGTTCACAGTTCAACATGGCCTTTCTTTTTCTCCTTAAAAACAAGGCAGCCGTAATAATATTGCCCTGCTAGAAAGAATGATTTAAAGCCAAATTATGATAATACTCTTGGCATCAATGCTGAGAATCAAACGCTTCCTAGAATTTTCAACTCGAACAAAGTAACAGACTGCTTTTTAATTTGTTCTAACCTTGAAGTCATCAGATTTCTATCTTTCTAAAAGTATCGTCTAAAATCATCTCTCTCTTAGGATTCAGACTTTCAATCCTGCAATTGGTAGCTGGATTACGAATAAGAAGCCAATTTGTTAATAAGCAAATGCACTTTCTATCAATATAATGTATCCTCAGTGGGGCTCAGGGGAAAAAGAACATATTAATCCCACTGGAGACATGGCCATGCAGCCAAGCTTTACCCAATCACAGCCTACAAGGAGGTCAATACCTATTATGCAGTCCACTTGGAACTCAAAGTATTAAGTGCAGTTCTAAAGACGAAGTAGCAAATTCAGCTGTTGCTGTCTTGGCAACTGCTAATGCTCAGCTCATCCATCAAGGAAATCAACTACTATAAGAACTTACAACATAAAAGCCACATTGAAAAGTAAAATTAAATTGTTAATGAACTCATTATACGTTCTGCTTCCTTGAGTGTTCTGTCAGACATTATGAAAAGAGCTGGTAAAGTCTGACGGAACACTGAATGACTATGGGCGGCCTATCAGTGAAACAACATTCCCTGGCACAACTGTACAAATGATTAAAGGACTTAACATCTCTCATGTATATCCAATGGAAGTGGGACTGCTCCACTACAATCTGTTATTTTTATTCATTCTTGGTCTGTTAATTTTTTTTTTCTTTATATCATTCACTGAAATTGGGCCAACATTTGTTGCCCAACACTAACCCTAGCTCTGGAGGTGATGATGAGCTGCCTTTTTGAATCATTGCAGTCCATATGATACATGTATATCCATAATGCATTTAGGAAGAGAGTTCCAGGATTTTGACCCAGCAGCTAAGAGTACATTTTCAATTCTGGATAGTGAATGGTTTGGAGGAGATCTTGCAGGCCATGACATTCCCATGTATCAGATGCACTTGTCCTTCGAGAGTTGGTATACTTGGAAGGGGCTGTCTAAGAAGCTTTGCAAATTGTTGCTGCGCATCCTGTAGATGGTACTCATTGTGAACTGGTGGCAGAGGGAGTGACTACTGAAAGTGGTGGACAGAAAGCCAATCAAATGGGCTGGATTGTTCGAAATGGCATTGAGCTTCTTAAGTCTGGTTGAAGCTGCATTTATCCAGGTAAGTGGGGAGTATTCCTATACATTCCACATTTGGTCCTTGCAGATGATGGATAGGCTCTGGGGAGTCAGGAGGTGAGTTACTTACAGTAACATTCCTGGTCTTTGATGTGCACTTGTAGCTGTTCTATTTATATGGTAAGTCCAGTTGTGTTTCTGGTAAATCTCATGCAACATTCCCTCTAAGCTGTACAGCTGCTTAGAGGTTCTGTGCATGCCAACTGGTATGGTGATGCATTGACTTCCAATTCCAGATGTCATTGTTGCTTATGGACCGCAGAGATCCACGAGCAGATAAAGTAAGTATGGGGAACGTAGCCCCAAGAATGTTGATAGTGGAGTTGCAGGGATTGTAATGCCGTTGAAAGTCAAAGGGCAATGTTTCAATTCTCTCCTGTTCAAAATGGTTGTTACCTGGCACTTTTGTGGTGAGCATATTATTTGTCCCTTGTCAGTCCAAGTTTGGATATTGTCCAGATCTTGCCACATATGAATATGGACTGCTTCAGTATCTGAGGACTTGCAAATGGTGAACATTGCACAATCATCTGCCTTACGATGGAGGGAAAGTTATTGATGAAGCAGCTGAAGATGGTTGAACCTAGGACTCTACCCATTGAAACTCCTGCAAAGATGTCCTGGAGGAGAGAAGACTGACCTCCAACAACCATAACCATAACCATCTTCCTATGTGCCAGACATGACTCCCACCAGCAGACAGTTTGCCTCCAGGTTTCCATTGATACTTATTTTGATAGGGGGCTTCTTCACGCCACCCTCTGTCACATACTGTTTTGTCATCACCCTTGCCTCACCCCTGGAATTTAGCTCTTTTGTCCATGTCTATAATGAGGTCAGGAGCTGAGTGACCCTGGCAGAACCCAAACACAACATCAAAAAGCAGGTGTTTGAACAGTATGTGCCACTGGTTATCACTGTTGGTGGCTGTTTCATCACTTTGCTGATGATTGAGTGTATGCCAATGGGGTTATTAGCCAGGACGGATTTGTCCTGGCTTCAGTGGGCAAGACATACCTGGGTAATTTTCCATGTTGTCAAATATATGGCCTTTAAATCTAATGTACTGAAATACAGGGATGCAGAGGTTATGCTGCAATTATACCAAACCCTGGTTAGACCCCATTTGAGATCCCGTGAGCAGATCTGGGTTCTATGGCTAAAGCAGAATATATTCACCATGGAAGGAGTAAAGCATTGGTTTACAAGAATGACACCTGGACTTCAGGAGTTTGTGAGGAGAGATTACACAAATCAGGCCGATTTTCTGTAGAATATAGAAGGTTAAGGGGTGAGCTGATCGAAATTTTCAAGCTATCAACAGGAAAAGACAGGGTAGATAAAGATAAATTATTCTAGAGCTGGGAAATAGTCGGAGAATTAGGGCCAGACCATTCAAAAGAGGTATTAGAAAACACTTCTACACACACAGTATGGTAGATGTTTGGAACTCTTTTCCACAAATGGCAGTGGATACAGGAACAGTTGTTAATTTTAAATCAAAGATAGATATTTTTGTTAAGCAAAAGGATATGGGCCAAAGGCAGGTATATGGATTTAGGCCATAGATCAGTCATGATCTGACTGAATAGTGGAACAGACTTGAGGGGTAGAATTGCCTACTCCTGTTCCTACATTCCTATGCAATCACTTTACGTTTAAGACCCATTTGAAGTAACCCTGATGGAGACAATTTCTATGAAATTAAGATCACAACTCTGAAGACTAATTAACATAACTAACTGCAAACACAACTCGGTCACTACTCGTTGCCAGGAGTCATCAGCTCAAATTGAAGCCAAGAGAAAGTTATTTACTTTCACTGAAAGGTCACAAGTTTAAACAAAAAGTTGGCAATCATTACTTCAGGCCAAAACCTACAATAACAAGTTTTTTTTCAAAAGCCAAATCTGGCGATCACAGCCTACAGCCTGGCGTAGACTTATAATGCTCTGAGTTTAAAGTTTCATTTCAAAGAGAGTGCATGTAGATAGCCAAAGAGAGAATGTTTCAGAGTTCTCAAACAGTGATATCCAGGATGGCTTCTCCCTTACTGCACTGAGTGTCTGAAAGCCGATCCTTCATCCACTGCTGTTTGGGAATGCTGTGTACAGTTCTAGATGTCTGTCTTAATTGAAAAGGGCTTAGGGCGACTGGAGTAGGTGAAGCATACAATTTACGAGGATGTAACTAGAACTGAGGTATTATAACAATCAAGGCAGACAAAACAGGCTTTTTTCTAGAAAATGGAAATCTCTGGATGGGATGTGGTCCCAAAGCTCTTTATAATTATGAAGGAGCTTCAGGGAGTAGATACCTTCACATGCAAGGCCAGCAGAGCCAGGGGTTGGGAACATCGGATAATCACTAAAAAAAAATCAAAACAGGAATTTAAGATTAATTTTTTTACTCAGACAGAGTGGAAAGAATGTCAAACTTGTCACCACATGAAGCAGTTAAGGCAAAAAGCAGATGCAGTCCCCATAAAACTACGAGGGGAGAAAGGCATCAAGTGATATGAAGACAGGATATCGAAATGCCGGGTATGAGGTTATTGGGAGTGGATCAGTTTGTGTCTTGGAAGTTTGGGGGCACGGATGGGAGGATCCTTAGGAGATTACCCTGATTTGCAGAGGTTTGACAGATGTATGTTATGAGTTATAGGAGACCCCAAGTCCAAATCAGTAGATGCAGGATGGGGAGATGGTATCAGGCAAAGCGTCAGGATGTACAGATAGCCCAGGAGGAGTGCATCAAGATTTCCAAAGGAATTGCTAGAATTTCTATTTTGGTGTTGGTGAATAGCTGAGTAATATATCAAAGTATTTCACTACCAGCTAAGTGCCAGAACACAAGTCTAAATTCCTCATAATTATTCTCAATAAGAAGTATACCTTGAAAGTCGTCACTCTGTTTTAAGGTGTTATTTTTCATTCATTCACAAGATGAGGGCATCACCGGCTGGGTCAGCATTTATTGCTCATCAAGGTAATTGAGTGTCAATGATATTGTTGTGAGTCTGGAGTTATGTACAGCCCACACCCAATAAGGATTGAAGTTTCCTTCCTTAAAAAAAATCGACAATGGTAACATGATCATCATTAGATTCTTAATTTTCCAGAGTCTCATTGAATTCATTTTTATTAAATTCAAATTCCACCATCTGCCACAGCAGGATTTGAATCCAGTTTCCCAAAACATTATCTGGGTCTCTGGATTAACAGTCCAGCAGGAATACCACCAAGCCATTGCCTTCCCTCTATTTGTATCTGATGTCATGCTTTTTCACAATGTACTCATTCTATTCTGAAATCCTTTCCCCTACATGATTGCACAACGTGTTTCACTCATTTCCATTCTATTTTGGGTGGGTACAAGTTTCAATGTCTATTATTTCGAGCTCTGGGCAAAGGCTATAAACGTTGAACACATTTCTCACATCTCAGGCTTGCTGTCCTTTGTGCGGCACAGTGGAGTCAGATTTATAACGCCATGTCACAATATTACCTTCATCTTGCAACTGTAATGAAGACAGTGCACCCATAAAGTAACTGCCCTCTTGAACAGAAGAAACTAGAAGTGACATTGGTGACTCACTTCCCCACCTCAGGTTACAGGGGTCTGGCTCAATTTCAATCTTCCATTCAGTACCAGGCATGTTACCTTGAAGTCAGTTCAAATCCACAGCTTAACCACAAACTGGTGACTTGCAGCATCAGCGGCTCCATCTGATTTTGTTGACAAACATTACTTCCAATAAAAATGACAAATCATCTACATCCTTTCACCACTTTGGAATGTCCCTTAGCATTCTATAGCACATGAGGGGACAACCATTTATCCACTATATCTCTTCTCCAGAAACAGTTTATACTTCCTGGCTCCACATGCATGCACACACTAAACCCTTAGCTTCCGTTCACATGTCCCACATTTTCTTTAAAGTCAGAGCACTACCCGTCAGCATGGTTTCACTCTACATCCACGTGACAATGTCCAGCTCTACATTACTACCTACTTGGTGTTGCCTTCCGCCTAAAATTGGGACAACCCCCTTCCGCCTAAATTTGGGACAACCAAAGTCCTTATATCTGTTCTTGCCAAGAATTTACTTTCCAAGTTACTCCATCTGTCTAGGAGATGGCCTAGTGGTATCATTGCTGGACTGTTAATCCAGAGTCCCAGACAATGTCCACGGCAGATGGTGGAATTTGAATTCAATAAATATCTGGAATTAAAAGTCTAACAATGACCATGAATCCATTGTTAATTGTTGGAAAAACCCATCTGGTTCACCAATGCCTTTTAGGGAAGGAAACTGCCACCCTTACCTGGTCCGGCCTACATGTAACTCCAGACCCATAGCAATGTGGTTGACTCTTAATTGCCCTCTGGGCAATTAGAGATGCGCAATAAATGCTGCCCAGGCAGCGACACCCTCATCCATGAATGAATACAGAAAAAAATGGCTGCTTACTGCAATGATCAGTCTGTATTTGCAGTGAGATACACAGCTAAACTTCGCAACCCACATCAATCATCATCAGCAAGACTCATTCCAAACAAATTTTGCCCATTCTACCTCACTCCTGTCTTCATCAGAACCTTCAGCCATTCTTCCACCCCCCCTGCTGCCCCCCCCAACCCCCGGAATTGTAACCTATAATACCCTCTTTCAGGCCTCACAAACCCCTCCCAACATCAGACTGGGCTCTATGCAAACAAAACTTGCACCTGGTTTGTCGGTTCAAAATGCACCTCAGAGACCACTTCAAGAAGGTATTGGTGGGGATGTATCAGGGTCTGATACCAACATCCAGGGGTTTAGGGGAATCACAGTCCCAAATCAGGAGCAGGACCAGGACCAATGCTTTCTGTCCCTGGCCCCAGTTGGAGATGCCATCTTTGGATGAGATGAGGTATTAAACTGAGGCCCTGTTTGTGTGCTTAAAAGATCCCACAGCACAATGTCCAAAAACAGTCAAGATCTCTTGGACATTCGACAAGAAAAAATCCAAGAAGGAGGTGTGTAATTGTGAATGGACACTAACTAAAGCGGTCTTGCTATGCAGTCACTTCATTTTTCTTTAGTTACAATATGAGAGTACTTCAATTTCTTCAGTGACTGTACGGCACTTTGGAACACTCAATATGACCAAAAGCTAGCCGACTGTGCAGTGATGGAACTCTGGGATGAACAAGAGGCTGGGATGAGAGCAGCACATATACCTCAGAGCTGCATGGGGTTAGTGATGAGGACAGAGATGGGAAGCAGTGAGGTCCCAGTGCAACCCGGAAGCCAGGGTGAGGATTTTAGAATCAAAACATTGCTTAACTGGCAATCAATGTGGGTCAGCAAGCACCTAGGAGATGATGAGCAGGAATTAGTAAAAGTAAGGACTGGGGCAGATGAATTTCATATGAGCTCAGACGGCAATATGTGGAAGGCCAGCCAGGAGGGCATCAGGAGAACTCTCAGGTGTGGACTTAACAAAAGGGCTGAAATTGAGTTGCAGCAGCAGTCAGGGTGAGGATGAGTAATTTTACAGACAGGGAGATTAATAGCTCTAGGAGATGGGTGAATATGTGCTAGAAGTTTATCATGGTGTCAAACTGAGGTTGTGAACATTTGGTCTCAGATCGTTACCAGGATTGGAGACAGAGCTTGTACAAGGGATGGACTTGTTAAGGTAGTGCATCACTTGATTTTTTTTTAAAAAAGCACTGGCTGAATTTCTTTCAAGGGCTCAACCTTTCAAAGACTTGAAGGAACTTTGCTAGGAAGCACACAAACTCTTGCTTTGAGTATTTTACCAGCCGTGCCTGAAAGGGAAGTGACACCTCTGCATTGTTTTGGCAAGTCAGAACTGTCAGGGCTCGTTCTAGCTCCTGAAGAATCTGCCCTCCTGAGTACACAGCCTGCTGGCAGTACAGTCATTTCTCATTACATTAATGTACAATTGATTTATAACTATACTCGCTCATTGTATCCATCCTGCCTCATCTTTAAAAGGATCACAGCCCGCTTACAGAACCTCTTGTAAGTAGAACCAAAGCAAATTACTTACACCACAATGAACAATTAATCAAACAATTTACAGATTTAATGCTAGATTTTAAATCTCCTTTGAACAATGAGAGTCAAGAATACAGTTAATTTGTTGCTCATCCTGGGTTCAACTACCTCACACTCACCGAGCATGTGGATACAATCCTTTCAGATGTAAAAACAACTCATTCTTAGCGTATGCAAGAAACATTTTCAAAATTCAAAATTCAAAATTCAATCTCGACAATATTGTGCCAATGACAGCATATAGAACATAAAATGCACTGTGCCTCCCCCCACCCCGACACCCTAGCTCCAGCCCATACACACTGGCTCACAGAGACACACACGTACAAAAAAAAGAGACGCAGACATTCATAGATACACAGACACTCATACAAAGGGACGCAGAGAGAAAGAGACAAACTGAGGGACAGATATAGGAGTGAGATTATAACAGGTACACAGGGGAGAGAGCGCGCGAAGCAGAAGCAGGAAACGGGACATGGACTTGGACACAGTTAGAGACAGAAGCGCACATTGATAGATAGAACGGAAGACAGCGAGATATACGCAGAGTGGAGAGAAGAGTACAGAGTTACAGGAGAGAGAGAGAGAGAGAGAGAGAGAGAAATGGACAAACATAGACGCACAAAGAGAGGGACAGATGCACAAGGAGCAGAGGGGATACAGGGATAAAGAGCAGTCCCCGGGCCGGTCCTGAAGGAGCTCGGACGCTTTCTCAGACACTCACAACCAACAGCGAGTTGCGAACAGCCTCGGAAGCGCTCTGGCGCAATTCGGCGGCTGTGCCCGGTTTACTAAGCCGCTTGG
The DNA here is from genome assembly GCF_030684315.1 of Stegostoma tigrinum. Taxonomy (NCBI): domain Eukaryota; kingdom Metazoa; phylum Chordata; class Chondrichthyes; order Orectolobiformes; family Stegostomatidae; genus Stegostoma; species Stegostoma tigrinum. The sequence goes on from NC_081368.1 coordinate 70,398,630, forward strand.
TGAACCTCCGAACCTCGGCCATCGGAGCAGAGATAACGCCGGAGAAGAGACAGCGCCCAGCGGACGGACAGACACAGAGCGGTAGCTCCACCCATTACCCCGCCCCAAAGCTCAGCCTGGCTCCCGGAAAGTGGGGGTGGGGGTGGGGGTGGGGGAGAGGGGAAAGTGGTGGGGTGAGGGAGGAGGGGGGTGGGGTGAGGGAGGAGGGGGGTGGGGGTGAGGGAGGAGGGGGAAGGAGGAGGGGGGAAGGAGGAGGGGGGAAGGGGGAGGGGGGGAGGGGGAAGGGGGGAGGGGGGGGAGGGGGAAGGGGGAGGGGGGGAGGGGGAAGGAGGAGGGGGGAGGGGGAAGGAGGAGGGGGGAGGGGGGAGGGGGAAGGAGGAGGGGGGGGGAGGGGGAGGGGGGAGGGGGAGGGGGGAGGGGGAGGGGGGAGGGGGAGGGGGGAGGGGGAGGGGGGAGGAGGAGGGGGGGGAGGGGGAGGGGGGAGGGGGAGGGGGGAGGGGGAGGGGGGAGGGGGAGGGGGAAGGAGGAGGGGGGGAGGGGGAGGGGGAAGGAGGAGGGGGGAGGAGGAGGGGGGGGGAGGGGGAGGGGGAAGGAGGAGGGGGGAAGGAGGAGGGGGGAGGGGGAAGGAGGAGGGGGGAAGGAGGAGGGGGGAAGGAGGAGGGGGAGGGGGAAGGAGGAGGGGGGAGGGGGAAGGAGGAGGGGGGAGGGGGAAGGAGGAGGGGGGAAGGAGGAGGGGGGAGGGGGAAGGAGGAGGGGGGAGGGGGAAGGAGGAGGGGGGAGGGGGAAGGAGGAGGGGGGAGGGGGAAGGAGGAGGGGGGAGGGGGAGGGGGAAGGAGGAGGGGGGAGGGGGAGGGGGAAGGAGGAGGGGGGAGGGGGAAGGAGGAGGGGGGAGGGGGAAGGAGGAGGGGGGAGGGGGAAGGAGGAGGGGGGAGGGGGAAGGAGGAGGGGGGGAGGGGGAGGGGGGAAGGAGGAGGGGGGAGGGGGAAGGAGGAGGGGGGAGGGGGAAGGAGGTGGGGGGAGGGGGGAAGGAGGAGGGGGGAGGGGGAAGGAGGAGGGAGGAGGGGGAAGGAGGAGGGGGAAGGAGGAGGGAGGAGGGGGAGGGAGGAGGGAGAGGGAGGAGGGAGGAGGGGGGGAAGGAGGAGGGGGGAGGGGGAAGGAGGAGGGGGGAGGGGGAAGGAGGAGGGGGGAGGGGGGAAGGAGGAGGGGGGAGGGGGGAGGGGGGAGGGGGGAGGGGGGAAGGAGGAGGGGGGGAGGGGGAAGGAGGAGGGGGGAGGGGGAAGGAGGAGGGGGGAGGGGGAAGGAGGAGGGGGGAGGGGGGAGGAGGAGGGGGGAGGGGGGAGGGGGGGAGGGGGAAGGAGGAGGGGGGAGGGGGGAGGGGGGAGGGGGGAGGGGGAGGGGGGAGGGGGAAGGAGGTGGGGGGGGGAGGGGGGAGGGGGGAAGGAGGAGGGTGGGGGGAGGGGGGAGGGGGAAGGAGGAGGGTGGGGGGAGGGGGGAGGGGAAGGAGGAGGGGGGGGAGGGGGGGAGGGAGGAGGGGGGATGGGGGGAGGGGGGAGGGGGGAGGGGGGAGGGGGAAGGAGGAGGGGGAAGGGGGAGGGGGAGGGGGGAGGGGGGAGGAGGAGGGGAGGGGGGAGGGGGAAGGAGGAGGGGGAGGGGGGAGGGGGAAGGAGGAGGGGGTGGGGGGAGGGGGAAGGAGGAGGGGGAGGGGGGAGGGGGAAGGAGGAGGGGGAGGGTGGTGGGGGGGAGGGAGGAGGGGGGAGGGGGAAGGAGGAGGGGGGATGGAGGAGGGGGGAGGGGGAAGGAGGGGGGAGGGGGAAGGAGGAGGGGGAAGGAGGATGGGAGGGGGAAGGAGGAGGGGGAAGGAGGAGGAGGAGGGGGAAGGAGGAGGGAGGAGGGGGAGGGGGGAGGGAGGAGGGAGGAGGGGGAGGGGGAAGGAGGAGGGAGGTGGGGGAAGGAGGAGGGAGGAGGGGATGGAGGAGGGGGATGGAGGAGGGAGGAGGGGGAGGGAGGAGGGAGAGGGAGGAGGGAGGAGGGGGAAGGAGGAGGGGGAAGGAGGAGGGAGGAGGGGAAGGAGGTGGGGGTAGGAGGAGGGTGGTGGGGGAGGTGGATGGTGGAGGGGGTAGGGGGATGGTCGGGAGGGAGGTGGGTGGATGGTGGGATGGAGGAGGGAGGAGGTGGGAGGAGGAGGGTGAGGTGGGTGAGGGGATGGTGGAGGGGGAGGGGGAAGAGGTGGGGGGAGGGGGGAGGGGGGAGGGGGGAGGGGGGAGGGGGGAGGGGGGAAGGGGGAGGGGGGAGGGGGAAGGTGGAGGGGGGGGAGTGCGGGGGTGGGAGGGATGGTGGAGGTGGGGGGAGGGGGGAGGGGGTAGGGAGGTGGGTGGGGGGAGGGGGAGGGGGATAGGAGGTTGGGGGGGGGAGGGGGGTGGGAGGTGGGGGGAGGGGGAGGGGGGAGGGGGGAGGGAGGAGGGGGATAGGGGGAGGGGGAGGGGGGTGGGGGGAGAGGAGGGGGTGGGGGGTGGGGATGGAGGTGGGGGAGGGGGAGGGGGGGGGGAGGGGGGAGGGGGAGGAGGTGGGGGGTGGGGGAGTGGGGGGTAGGTGGTGGGGGAGGGTGGAGGGGGGTGGGAGGTGGGGGGAGGGGGGAGGGGGTTGGTGGTGGGGGGTTGGTGGTGGGGGGAGGGGGATGGTGGGGGGTGGGGGTAGGAGGTGGGGGAAGGTGGAGGGTGGGGGTAGGAGGTGGGGGTAGGTGGTCGGGTGGTGGGGGTTGGTGGAGGGTGGTGGGGGTGGGGGGTGGGGTGAGGGTGGAGGGGGTGGGGGATGGTGGTGGGTGGTGGGGGTTGGTGGTGGGAGGTGGGGATGGTGGTGGGGGTTGGTGGTGGGTGGTGGGGGTGGGTGGGTGGGGTGTGGGTGGTGGGTGGTGGGGTGGAGGTGGGTGGTGGGGGTTGGTGGTGGGGGTTTGGTGGTGGGTGGTGGGGGGTTGGTGGTGGGTGGTGGGGGTTGGGGGGATGGTGGTGGGTGGTGGGGGTAGGTGGTGGGTGGTGGTGGGTGGTGGTGGTGGGTGGTGGGGGTTGGTGGTGGGTGGTGGGGGTTGGGGGTTGGTGGTGGGTGGTGGGGGTTGGAGGTGGGTGGTGGGGGTGTGGGGTAGGGGGGGTTGGGGGTGGTGGAGGGGGTTGGGGGTTGGTGGTGGGGGTTGGGGGTTGGTGGTGGGAGGGTTGGGGGTTGGTGGTGGTGGTGGGGGTTGGGGGTGGGTGGTGGGGTTGGGGGTTGGTGGTGGAGGTGGGGGTTGGTGGTGGGTGGTGGGGGTTGGGGGTGGGTGGTGGGGTTGGTGGTGGGTGGTGGTGGTGGGGGTTGGGGGTTGGTGGAGGGGGTGGGGGGGTTGGTGGTGGGGGGTGGGGTGGTGGTGGGGGGGGGTGGGGGTTGGTGGTGGGGGGGGGGTGGGGGTTGGTGGTGGGGAGGATGGGGTGGAGCGAGAAGAAGAGGGGGGGGGGGGGGTGTGTGTGAAGGAAAAAGAAAAAACAAAGAAGAAGGAAAAAGAAAAAAAAAGAAGAAGGAACAAGAAAAAGAAAAAGGAAAAAGAAAAAGAAGAAGAAAAAGGAAAAGCAGAAGGAAAAAGCAGAAGGCAAACGAAGAAAGAAGAACGGAAAAAGAGAAAGACGAAGGAAAAAGAAGAAAGAAAAGAAAAGAAAAAGAAGAAGGAAAAAGGCAACAAGAAGAAAGAAGAAGGAAAAAGAAGAAGACAAAGAAAAAGAGAAGAAAAGAAAGAGAAGGAAAAGGAACAAAGAAGAAGGACAAAAGGAACAAAGGAAGAAAGAAGAAGGAAAAAGAAGAAAGACAGAAAGGAAAAAGGAAAAAGAAGAAAGAAGAAGGAAAAAGAAGAAGAAGACAGAAAGAACGAAAGACAGGAAAGGAAAACGCAGAAGAAAGAAGAAAGGACAAAGAAAGAGAAGAAGAAAGAGAAAAAGAAAGAACAAGAAAAGACGGAAAAGCAGAAGAAGAAAACAGAAGAAA